>NC_061086.1:28694696-28997727 GCF_018902025.1 Drosophila willistoni | reverse complement strand
CTTTACAATTTTTGCATAGAACAGGTTTTTGTTTTTGGCGGTAAATTTACTCTAACTTGGCAAAAACTATGTCAGAGTAAACAAACCTATTATTTTCTTTTTTTTTGATTTTTTTTGTTTTTTTTTTGTGTTTTTTTGTTGTTTTTTTTGTTTGTTTTGTTTTTATGTAGAGATAAATAATTACACTACTTGACATCCACAATGAGAGGAACTTCACTGATATCGATTAAATTTGGCGGCGACTGTTGCTGTGGGGCTGGCAATTGCTGTTGCTGCTGCTGTTGCTGTGGTTGCTGCGATTGTGTTAGTTGATGTTGTTGCTGCTGCTGAGAGGCTGCTGAGGTTGCAGTTGGCGTCGATGAGGCAGATGACATTGAACCAGCAGATGATGCAGAGGGCATTGCAATGGATGCGGCTGCTGCAGCAGCGGCGGCGGCGGCAGCAGCAGCAGCGGCTGAAGTTAAATGATCGTTGCTGCTGCTACTGTTGCTGGATGTTGTCGATGCCAGCAACATGCGATGTTGTTGCAGACATTGATTTGCATTGACAGCAGCAGCGGCCATCATCATGGTGGCTGCATCGCAATAATTAGACAGCATTGTTGTTGTGTTCACAGTTGATGCGGCTGCTGTTGCTGCTGCTGATGTTGCCGTTGCTGGTGTCACATATGGAGAAGCAGTTGGATGATTGGCCATATAATCGCTGGCGTTGTTGTGTATGTTGTTGCTGTTGTTATTCATGTTTATATTATTGGCGACACTGAAGAAACTGTTGCTGCTGTTGCTGCTGATGTTGTTGTTGTTGCTGCTGACATTGCTTGTATTATTGTAGTTGATTTGCTGATTGCAAATATTGCTGCTACTGTTGTTGTTGTTGTTGTTATGGTTGATGTTGTTGTTGGTGCAATTGCTGCCGTATGCCGACTGCATGCTGACAGCAACATGCTCATGACTGCCAGCAATGGCAACATTGTTAATGCCGATGCCAATTCCATTGCTGCTGCTGCTGCTGCCGCTGTTGCTGGCGCCACCACCACCACTGCTGCTGCTATTGCTGCTGTTACTGGGATTGTTGATATTGAGCGTTGCAGCCGCCACAGCTGCGGCCGATGATCAAGTTGTTGTCAATTGGCGCCACATTGTGTGTCACATTGAAGGCAGATAGGGCCAAGAGAAACTGTTGCCACTCAACAACATGTCGCGTATCAGTGTTTCGATGGGCGTTTTGCCGACTAGACGCACAAAAAACAATTGCTCAATGACCTGAAAACAAAAAAAAAAACACAAAACAAAACCATTTGAATTAGCAAATTAGTTAAAAAAATATTACTAATCTAGGCTTTTGATTCCAAGACTTTAATAAGGTAAGTAAAGTACAATTTAAGCTAATAGTTATCTAAGTTTATATATTTTTCTTATTTGTTTCAACTTACTTGTGAGGAAACAGTTCGCAGTGATGGCAATCTTAGCAACAATTTACCAAATCTTGTCGGCTGATTGGGATACTGTGTTCGACAATATTCCTCTAAAGCGCATTGGGATTTCTCTTGCAGGGATTCAATGTGTGTCACATCAGATAGACCGCAGGCATCTACAAGCATTGAAGTTAATAGAAAAATATAATTATTATATGAACATAAATTTGTCACTCATTTGTCAATGTCAAATATGCAAAATTTTTAAATATTATAATGCCTTATGTTTTCTCTCTCTCTCTCATAGTTTATTGCAGATCACCTGGCGCCATGTACATATATCCAAAGAAACTTAACTGATGGCCACGCCCACACATATACAACGTCAAGTACACAAACAATTTCAAATTACGAAAACATGACATCGCCCAAAGAGAGACAACTTGCTGCTTGCGTCACTTTAATGATTTATATTCAAAGGCAATTGAAGGCAAGTTAAGGCAAACAGAAACTCAAACAGCAAGAACGAAATGGTTAATTGTATTGGAAAACAGAAAACACAAATGGAATTGTGACAATATGTATTTTTTTATGGATCACTTCTTCAAGTTTTTAGGGTCGATTATAAAGTCTGCATATCAATTGCTATAAAATTATGCCTTATCCAAGAAAGTCTAAGGAAGAAGAGACATAAGCTAAGGTCATAAAAGAGCTAAGACAGAAAAATAAGTCATTTCGAATCTCAGTTGACTAAGAGATTCGCTTTTAATTGTGGCTAGAACTCGAGATGTTTCATTGCAATTGTGAGAACAATATTCAGACGTAAAAACAACGTCCTAAAATACTTAATATCTAAACTAAGCCTAGGAAAGGTAGAAAGAGCCAAGAGTAAGCAAAAGGTTTCAAGAGGTTCAAAATGAAGGAATATGTAACTTGAGTTTCACATATCTCTCTTGAAGGGTATTTCAAAGTCGTTAGCTTAAGTCAAAATATCTAGTTAACACACATAATGATGCATTTTTATTTTACAGAGTTTTTTTTTTGGATTTTCTGTTTTTTTTTTTGTTATTTAGTCAGTTTGTTTGCCTGTTTGAAATTCAAATTAGACATCAGCACTTGTAAATTTGTAAATTTGCATAGCTTTAAGCATTTCAAATAGTTGTTTTAAGAATACGCCATGTCGAAATTGCTGTTGTTGCTGTAGTATTTGCTTAATTAGTCAATGCAGACAGAAAATTTGTGTTTTTGTTTTGCCAAAACTCTTACGCAAATGTGCGAGAAAAAAAAACTTAAAAATCGGATAAACTAATAAGAAAAATGCACCCAGCAACTAGCATTAAAACACTCGTATAATTTGCAACTGGTTTTTATGATTTTAGCCATCCCCAAACTAGCCAAAACAGTTTTGTGCCTCGTGCTAATGAATTGAATTGGCCAAATCTGAATGGATCGTACATAAGTAAGTATTAAATTGCCAATTGCCAGAGTGTGAATTCACAGGTTTTTTTTTTCCCCCTTTTTTTTTTGATTACCAAATGGCCAGTTAGTGTTTCGTTTTTCTTTGGCTTTTCCTGTGTATGCGTTTTTGTTTTTTCTTGTTTTGCCAGCTCGTTTGAATTTCATTTACTGCCCATATCATTTAATGGTCATTGCGTCTAGGCAAAAGGCATAAAATCACGTCGGTTGTAATGATTTGTATTGGCCAGCAGCATTTAGAGTCATGCAATGAGGATTAAATTGCCATCCCGAAATGGAAATGTCAATTGAAAATTTATACTTTGAATGATACAAAATGTGTATTTAAATCTGCCATCTAAGATAAGCTAAGAGACGAAATTCAATTCACTCAAACAATTATTGATCATAGACATTTCAAATGCCAATATTTTTTTTTGGTAGAAAAGTTTATTACTTGAGAGCAAAAAGTTTTCTTCGCTTTTCATGGTCCAGTTACATTTTCATATCTTGAGGCTATCTAACTTTTAATTTAGCTCAAAGAATTCATAAAAAAATTTCTTTTACAAGTTGCTAGAAGTTCACAGTTGACCCTGTAACCCGTCGACCAACAAGAAAGTCCAAAATGTTTATTAAAACTAAATAAAGCCATAACTGTAATACTTGGACACGAACTCTAACTAACAGTCACTTTGCCATAAAACTAATATAGTTAAATCTAATGTAGCAATTCATAATTTTAGTTAAACAGTTTTTTTTCTTCATGCTGGCGACGTTCTTTTGGGATTTGCCCTAACAACGAAAAATTGGTTGCTCCTTTTTCGATATGTTGGCTAGTTGCTTATGCTATGTCTGTGGCTTTTGCTTGTGGTTGTTGTTTTTTTTTTGGTTATTGGCAGCATCACAATTTTAGTTACGTAGTTGGCAACAACTACTTTACGGTCATTATGCATTTAAAACACGCGGTCACGATCTTTTGGGCTGGCGACTGCTACGACTCCGACTGAGTTAGTAACTGCGCAACGACGAGAGACCCCAAAAAAAAAAATGCCAAAAAATTTATATGTATGTATATAGAGGAAGGTAAATATGTATATATGTAAAGCCCAATGGAGAAAAAAAAAATCGATGCCTTACAAGCAGAAAACAGTTAAAATGCAAGCAAACCAAAAAAGCCAAGCAAAGCAAAAATCAAAGCCAAGTTAAGTTTAAGCCTCGAGAAAGCTGCGCATTTCTTTTGGGGCCGACCTGGAACTGGAATGTCTTTCACTTTGTGTGCATGCGACGACTCCAACTACAACTCCAACTGCAGCCAACTCCTCCAACTCCTCCAACTTCTTCCAACAACATCATTGAAAATAAAATCTGTTTCTTTTTCCTGTTCCTTTTTCCTTGGCCAACGGACTAACCGACCGATCACTGGATCGTCAAAGCTAATGGAAAGTCAATTGACAATTATGATCATGGCCAAAATGAAATGATTCGTTGAGCATTTCATCTAATACCCAAGCTGACCAGGCCATGGCTAATTTGTGATCCAGTGTGGTCATTGTGCTTCACGATTGTTTCGATAGCTGGCTGCCTGCTTGTTATGTCTATGAAATGAAATGGTTAATAATTGCTAATTGAATTTCTGTTGCCTTTCGGCGACAAAATCATTTATCTTGATTTACGCTTATTGTCTTTAAGCCGGCGGGTATATAGAATATCTCTATGGATGGTTTTGTTTTGTGGGTTTTTCTCAAGTTTATGACAACAGCAAAACGATTCGTGGTGGTCCATAAGTTACTAAGAATTGATCAAATAACTTTTAAGGAAGGTAATTTTTTGACATGATTTGTATCTAAAAGTGGTTCAATGGTTGGCGAAAAGAGTTCTTAGTGAAGTGAAGACGGATAAGTACTTAAATTATAGAAGTAGCGTCCAAATTATATCAGAATTCTAGTAGATACATTTTTTGCATTGCTTCTATCAAAAAGATTTAAGGAAATTTTGCAAGCTTTATATAGTTTTACTTTAACGAAGATCCACTGTATATTTTTAAGTGTACTTTTTACAATTTCGCAATTGACTTTATCGCTTGCAACTAAATCTTAAGTAAACGTTTTCCCAAACCCCAAAAAGTATTTCATATCGAAAAGAGCAAACAGGAGAAAAAGGTAGAGAAAAAAAAAAATTGGGGAAAAACGAAACGCGCCCTAATGATTCTAATCAGCGACGTCTGCCTCGAAACTGTTAATTACACAAGGCACACAAAAGGCAAGTCTCTCTGGCAATTTTCAGGAAAAGTAGCTCAGACCGATCAATGAGAAAAAGAAGAAAAAAAAAGAAAAAAAATTGGAAAACCGAAAAACAAACAGAAAATGTTGGTCAAAAAGTGTGGCCAAGACATGAAAGCTACAACTCTTAACAACTGCAACAAACGACAGCAATCAGCAAGAAACGAGGCACAGAAGGATGAGGAGGAGACGATGATGATGGAGGCGAAATAGGTGAAGCTTATGGATGGAAGATGCACCATGAAGCCAAGCCAAGACATGTCGTCAGAGAGTAGATCTAGTAAGTCTATACCCGGTATTTTACTACCGCGATCGTGTCTGCCTGGTACAATCAAAGGCAAAACGACGACGACGACGACGACGACGACGGCGGAGATGGCGAAGCGATTGATCGGCTGCAGTTTATGGACTCATGCAGCCAATTCAAATGCAATTGCAAGTCTGCGTCGTCGTCGTCTTCGTCTTGGTCTTGGTCTTGGTCTTCGTCGCCATCTCCGTTACCCCATCAACCGCTTAGGTCTTCAGGTCTCTAGCAGACTGAGGTCTGTTGCTCTGGGGCTCGCCCCCTCACAAAATGTGGTTAGGAGGAGAGTTTGGTAAGCGACACACACAGCGTTTGGAAATTGGAAAATTATTTTTTGGTACGAGTTCGGACCATGAGTTTGCGACCCTGAAGAAGAAGGAGCTTGGACAGACCTAGCCTAGCCTGGCCTGGCCTGAACTGGCTCTGGGTCTGTCTGCAACTCTGCGGCTCTTTGGCTCTTGTTGGTAAGCGACATAAACGAGTGTTGTATTAATGTTCATAATGTGGTATCTCGACGTCAATAAACGTCGCCAAGAAAAAACCATTGCGACGTGAGCTTGGACAGCTGCTTGACATGGACTTCAAACAAAGGGGGGACTACTACAATGACTGGGATCACTTAATGGGGACACCTTAACTTGACACAAATTCATTTTCATTTTCATTTTCATTGCTTAATTTCTAAACTTAAACTTATGCACTAAACTTAATTGAGTATTAAAGAAAATAAATAACATTTAAAATCTCCAAAAGTTTATTAAAGACGAAAAAAAAAACAATAAAATGTATAGATAAAAGTATAGATAGATGTGTGTGTGTGTGTATACGTGTGTGCATATGTTAGGCGTGCATATGTATGAGAGGGTGTGTGTGTGTGTGGGTGTGGTTGCAAGTGTGCGTTGCGATTCCAAAATGTCCAAAGTTTTAGGCCTTCTTGTTGATGTCTTTAAATTTTGTGATGCTTTTGTTAAAACAAAAAAAAATAAATAAAATTAAATGCAATATTAGTAACAGGAAAAGCAAAATTTGAAAAATTAAATAGAAAAAACTGCAAATGCAAAATTTCTCTTGCCATCTGCAGTTTTTCCATTACCAATTGAGCTGAAAAAAAACAAAATCAAATGTAATAAACCAAAATAAACCTTTACCATGTTTAAGTTTTAAGACTTAAAAAACCAAAATCAGTTAATTTGCATCATTTTAAGGTTTAGCCAAGTGAAAAGTTTATCATATGAAACATATTACCTGAATTTATTGTTATTGATTGATTTGCCTTTTATTGAAAGATGAAATTATTTTAGTTCCTTATGGCCAAAAGTAAGGGAATTGGATTTAGAAACTAAAACAAGTTAATCTTTGTATAAGGAAAAACTGTGAAGCTATTGAAGCTTAGGACATAAAACCTGTTCGGATATTAGAATCAGCTGGAAGGTCTACTAAGAATATTCTTGGCTAAAGTCATTTAGAGTCAATACTTAAAGTAAAGCACTATAAAAGCAGTGACTATAATATTTAATAGAAACATTCAGAGCTTCAACTTGTTAGTTGTTATATTTAGTACTCTAACTCTTACTTACTTCCTGTGAAGAAAGTCAAATTTCTATAGAGGAATGTTAGATCTTTTGAAGACTATTGCAGCATTGAAGTACTGAAGTCTTGATA
Organism: Drosophila willistoni; assembly: GCF_018902025.1. Taxonomy (NCBI): domain Eukaryota; kingdom Metazoa; phylum Arthropoda; class Insecta; order Diptera; family Drosophilidae; genus Drosophila; species Drosophila willistoni. The sequence goes on along the minus strand of NC_061086.1, from coordinate 28,990,613 downwards.
TAAGAAATAAAGGCAAATTGTTGAAGACAATCTTATATAGAATGTTAAAGGAAACTCTCAATAATGAAAAGTATTTCGAAATATTAAAATCATTGACCAATTTCTGAAGTTGTAATAATTTAAATTCTCAAAAAATTAAACACAATCTTTAATAACACTCTAACATTTCAAGTCATGATTCCACCAAAAACACAATTGAAAAATTACATATTGTTTTTAAATGATGAAATTACAAGTTGAAATCAAGTTGAAATTGAAAGTTCATTATATGCAATATACTTATGTATAGATCAGATCTTCCTAAGGTTTTTAAAACGATCTAAATCAAATCTAATCTCTTTCAAGGATCTACGACTTCTAAAAGGTTTCCCCAATTTAGATAGGTAAATAAATAAATTCAAAACCATTTTTACAGTGGTCTGCATGTGTGTTAAGTAAGCCAGTTAGTAATTAAATGAAGCCAAAATAAATTAGTAAGCAACAAAAATAAAACATAACATAATTGATTTAATTGTTAGTTAGCCAATGGAAAAACAAATGTTATGAATTAGTCAACAAAAATAAAAAAACAAAGTTTAGTAACAAATATGAAGTGAAAACACAAGCCAGGATTAATTTTTTGGTTTTAACAGCAACAGCGTCTTTATATATATATATTCTTCTTCATTCTCTTTCGATTTTTTGGGATAATGTTTTTTGGTAAGATTTACGAACTAAAATAAGTTAACCACTAGAAATAGTTTTGGACTTAGTGTAAGGCAATAAATACATATAGATACATACATAATAAATAATATAGGCACTAAAGTAAATTTACGATATTGATATATAGATACATATATATGTTTACAATTTACATATCTAGTTTAAGTACAGTCTAACCTATCTAAACTTTTTAAGGGACTCAGAGGGATCCTACAATTGCCATCTACTATATGGCGAATATCTATAACTGGGACTCAGTGGATGATGAGCTCCCACGCCCATTCCCAGGCCGGCTCCTGCCCCCACTCCTACACCAAAGGGAGTGCTGTGATGGAACATATCGAAGGCCGAACCGAAGGCACCACGTGGCGGAGTCTGATAGTGACTGAACATGGCCGAGGCTGGCGTCTGATAGGCTCCACCCAGCGTCGCGGATGATGCAGAGGAGGAGGTGGCGGTGGTAGTGACGGACTGGGGCAAAGCGGACGACAAAGATGTTGCTATTGTCGTGGAGGAGGTAGGGATGGAGGAGGAGACCAGGGAATTACTCAGAGGCGAGGCGGTTAGGTTAAGGGAGGACGAACCGCTTTGCGATTGAGTAGGTAGCGATGAGCCCAAGCCACTGCTATTATTATGACTCGTCTCCGCACTCGATGGAGTACATTGCAGAGAGCCAAGAAGTTCTCCTTGCTCAGCTGAATTTGTTGCGGACTTGGCGCAAGTGCTGAAGGCACTTGACGCTGATGGCACAAAGGATTGAGAGCTTGTCTTGGGTTTTGTATCCACTTGCACTTGCACTTGCTCGGCCTGCTGCACTGCAGCCTCAACACCGGCCACACTCTTCATGAAGGCAGCCAGGTGCAAGGGAGCCTGCTGAGCCTGTGACTCATATTCAGCCCGATTCAAGTCCTCGAGATGGTCGCGCACCACCGCCAGGACATCGTCATTGGTGCAGCCACTGCTCAGAGGCGCATCCTTGCCCAGAAGCAGTGTCGACACCTTTGTTAGCAAGGCGGGCACATCCTTGTACAGAATGTCCAGCAACTTACCGGTGGTGAAGAGTACAATTGCCTTGAGGCAAGAGTATTCCGCCGAATCGACATGCAGAGCCTTCAGCTTCTCCACCTGCTCCTGGAAGATGCGTATGTGATCCATGAAGGCCACCACACGATCCGCTGCCATCGGAGAGGCATGCAGACCCGCCGCCGCCAGCAATGGTGCCACATGCAATGGCATCGAGCACTGACTCGCATTCAGGACAAACAGCTCCGACCACACCAGACGCAGTAGGGCCACTTGATCCGTGACCTGCAGCTCGGGGAAAAAGGGTATATTCTTGGCCCACTCCACAGCGGAGAAGAGCAGACGGGCGGCCAATTCGCAGATATTGTCAATGCCCATTATATTATTCGGTTGCATGCATTGGCCATAGCGGGATGTTGGATATGGTTCCGCTCGCAACAGCAGCGAGATATAGGAACTGAGGTACGAGTGACCATTGAAGCCGGCCATGCTCATGGGATCGCCATTGGCCAATTGGTATTGGCTGTGCATGCCGGCCAGACCGGGCTGTGTGGGTGGCACGCGTCCACGTTGAACGGCTGGAAAGAAACGAGAAACGGAAACTTTAAAATTAATTAAAATTGTTAAAATAATTACTTAAGAAATTCTAACAAACTTATGACTAGCCGATGACTGAAAATCTTAACTTGGATGCGTAACTTTAGATGCGTGTATCTTTTGTGGACTATCCGCTATATGGTGTCTGTTGTATATAAACCCTTTTTTTGGGTTTTGTCTAATTGTTCAACTATTTTGACCGCCATATCACACTCCGGACAATGGTTGGCATTCAAGTCTGTTGGCAAAGCTGCCACAAATGCATACAAAAGACGGGACACTATCTGGCCACCTCAATCTGTTAAGGCAATAGACAGAACATCACATCTTAGCACAGATCTGGCTTTTGTTATATCGGTTGCTGCTCCTGTTGCCCAAGACAACGTCATAAGATACTTTTCAACTTGAAGCAACCGACAGAAGTGTATTTTCTACCCTCCTAGACGACACACATTATCATATCAACCCCGTATGCGTATATATCTACCTCTCTTTTGCCCCCGTAAAACCCTTCTTCACACACACTCACACTCACACACACTTACTATCTTTGCATAATGTTGCCTCAACTGCTTAGTTATGCAAATTTAAACTAAATACTTTCAACGCATCTTTGAAAAAAGAAAACAAAAAAATCAAAAGGGTAGAGAAAATATTTTTGAACAGAGCTAAAAATTGTAGGCAATTTTAAATTTAAATGCAACGTTTTGCGTTTTAAGTATTTATTTATAAGCATTATAATTAACAATGGGGAAAAAAAAGTGAAAGGTTTTTGCCAGGAAATGGCATTTTATAGATTTGGTTTAAGCCAACAAGCCACTTGGACACGCTCCTCAAGTGACATGAACTTAAGCACGTGCTCTGGAGGAGCAACAACAACAACCACAACAGATGGAGCAGATACATTCATTAAGTAATCAGCGGATAGAGAGAGAGAGTGTAAGAGAGAGAGAGAGAGAGAAAAAAAGGGATGGGTTTATTGTGTAGTTGCTTTCTTGGCTGACTTTAGCTAATCTCCAGCATCAGAAAAACCACAAGGTTTTTATGCATTTTCGGATTGAGCTTCATCTTTTCACTTCTCTCTCTCTGTCTCACTCTCTCTCTGTCTGTCTCACTCTGGGCTCTGGCTTTTGTGGTCAGACAATAATTTTCCCAGGCCTATAAATTTTGAGACTGGACACTGGGCAATGGTTAACCAGTTTTTCAGTTTGGTTCAGTTTCTGTCTTCAGTTTTAGTGCCTATTTTTCAAGACGAAGAGAATCTTCTCTCCATCAGCACCATCTAGCACCACCAGCACCACCGGCAACACCACCCCAATGGCACAATTACGCAAATGTGTAGTGTGTAAATACATTTTTCACTCGATGTTGTCTTAAACTGGACACTGGTCAAATGGGTGGAGTGGTCGACGGGTTCTTAGATGAATCAAATCAACCCCTAGTCTAGCTTAATTGCTTGGGTAAAGCAATAAACAAACACTTTTGTCCCTGAGCTGACCACCAGAGAATGCTTTCGCTCTCGTTTCCTTTTTAGCTTAACAAAAGACGTTACTTTTGCAGTCCCAGGTAAAGGAATCCAGTTTCCGTTTCCAGGTGTGCCAGTCAGGCCTGCCTGCCTGGTCAGCTCTAGCACTTGGCTCGATCAATATAAAATAATAATAATAATAATGCTTTTGTTTCTCAATGAGTAGAAAACGTATGGGCCCAAAGGCTTTTTTCTTGTTGTTGTTGTGATTCTTGTTGCCAGATTGTGTCTGTGCTTAGTTGAAGCCTTTGAAGCGGGTGGCTTTGGCTTTGGCTTAGGTGTTTAGGTGTGGTAGGATGTGTGTGACTCGAAAACTTTGAATCTGAATCTCTGAGGCTGGCTCAAGGTGTGGAGTTTCTCTATTGTAAGAGGTGTAAAACAACAACAGAGAAAACCTTTGCCTGACCTAGTTTTTATTTTTATCAAAACCAACTAAAAGTACTTTGAGCCATTGTTTTGCTTAAAATATTTGCAGAAAATGCGTTCCGACCAAGCCTTTGAGCCATGTTTGGGCATATGTACACCATAGATCATGCAGGTGGAGTTTGATATAATAATAAATTATTGTGGGTCAAAGTTTACATATAAAAAAATCCCAAATATACTCACACATAAAATATAAAACTTAGAAAGTAATATGCCTAAAAAATCAGTTTTCAATTTATGTTTCTTGAATATTTGCTTTGCTCTCTTTCTTATCTCATTTCCAACTTCTTCCTGACAACAACTTAAATCCCTTCATGGCTACTTTTTTTATTGTTTTCTCTCAATTTTATTGTATAAAATAATTTCACTATTTCTACCCTTAAAAATATGAGAAAAACAAGTTTCACTTAACAATCTCCAGTCCAGTTCTGTCCAATTGACACTGAAATTTAATTAGAGTCGACCCCGAACAAATGCTGATAAATTTTTTCACATCACTTTATTTTTTTCTGGTTTTTTGTCGAAATAAAAATTTCCTGACCATGGCCGAGGTCTTGCTTTTAAGCCCAAAAGGGTCATTTCGGGGCATGGCCTTTGTCCGCCTTTTTTCTACTAAACTGCGCCCTGGTCAAAGTAGGCAAAAAAAAAGGGACAAGAATTCTAGTGCAGAAAATTATGTTTATTTCCCACGATTTTTCAACGCTGATATGAAAAGAGAGACTTGATGAACTAGTTTTTACTCTCATTTGTTGTTTGCAGAACTTGTCATTAAGAAAAGCGCTACCAAAAATTAAAAAAAAACAACCAAAAAGGTGTTGAACTCTTTTTTTTATGTTAAATTTTCGACAAGTGTAGAAACAACAACTCATAGAAAGACATCATTTTTTGAAATGGTTAAAACAGGTAATATTAAATAGTTGGGTTCAGACTGTGTCATTAGCTTGACTTCTCAAAAATAATAACCCACAAAGCTGTTTGTCTTAGGTAAATTTGTATTTGTTTTTTTTTTTGCAACCTCGTCGGTTAAAATAAATGTTTATATACATTTAATTACAAGTGCATTGAGCTCGAGCTCAACTCTTGTCTACTAAAGGCGCAGGCGCAATTTAATTACCCCTATACGTTCTTAACCCAAATCGCCAATAGCAACAGCATCTGTTGTCTGTCTATTGGTCGGTTAGTCGGTGAGTTTGCAAGTCAGTTTGTTATTAGCAAAACCTGTCAATATTAGTGCAAATAATAACAGCTTAGTGCACTAACTGCGCATAGTTGGGTAAGAAACTGCAACTCAAACTCAAAACCGAAAGCGAGAGACATCAACGTCTCCATCTCAGAGACGTTGTTAATTGTTAATGCTGACACATGTAACTGGCCATTGGCTTGCGCCGTCATTTAGTCAATCAGTCAATCAGTCAGTCAGTGAGTTAGTCAGTCGTTTCGGCCAGCTCTCAAAACTTGTCAATGTTGTCATTGGCAATTTGCGAATATTGTGTGGAACTTACAAGTATGCCAAATATTTGCCAGTAAACGGTAGTTACAAATTACTCTCTCATACATATATTATATTGTCTATAGGGTGCGTTTCATTAATGGGAAATCACAGAAACCTGTAACCAATTTAAAAGCCAAATGAAACTGAGCCAAAGTCAATCAAGGAAATGTTTAAATGAAAACAATTTCAAGACCATTAAAAACCATGAAATCTACCATTAGAAATCTAAAGCTAGTTATGACTTAATGGCAATGTTTAAATTCTTAAAAAAGTCACGGAATTTTTGTATATCTAGTATTCCTTTTTCTCTCAGTGTAAATATCATTAAATTATTATATAATAAATCATTTGAGTGTGTCTCATTTGAGTTAGAGCAAAACCAATAAATTTAATTTCAACTCAATATAGGAAAGAAAAAAGTGTCGACATCAGGCAATTATAATATTGAGCTAATATGGAATAATAAGTACTTTGTTGTTTGCTTTTGTTGTTGTTGGAGTAGTTCTTTTGGGTTTTTATTATAATTTTTGTTTTTTCTTTTTGTGTGTAGTTGTTTTCTTAATTATTAACAAGCGAACGAACAAGTTTGCATTTGATCTTTGGGGTCAATAAGTTGCACTCAATGCTTAATTGTTTTTTTTTCTTCGTGTTCATTGTAGTTAATGCGTTGAAATATGTAGAAGCACGAGCCGAAAAACAAAAAAAAAACTAAAATTATTTGTGTTTTTAATTCGTATCTGAACCGTTTCGATCTAAACTGACCAATGGCCACATTCTTTGGCAAACGATCTATCTTTCTCTGGCAAATGGCTAAATGTTGTGAGGCAAATTCCTAGCATGTGACATTTAGTCATCTCATTTCACCCAATGAAAGTAAATTTCATTTGTTTTCTATGCTCTACTTCCGTTCGGCCTAGCCTCAATGTTTGACTTTTAATTGACCCTCCCTCTCTCTAGCCAAGAGACAAAACAAAACAAAACAAAATAAAATTAAATTGATATGAAACTTACCTTCACGTCTCATGCCCATTTTGAGGCACTTTTTCAAGCGGCAATATTGGCATTGATTGCGATGATGTTGATCTATGGGACAATTTCGGCTACCACGACAGGAGTAGGTGAGATTGCGTCGCACTGAACGCTTGAAGAATGATTTACAGCCTGAAAAAGCAAGAAGAGAACATATTAGTAAAATATAGTGAAGAAAAAAAAACATCTCTAGACCATGTAAGCCCCTAAGCTTAACAAATTCTTTGGCACCCAAAAAATATACATACTAGAAGCAGCCTTTGACAAAAGAAGATTCCAACTTCTTCTTGCCACTCCACTTCCACTTGGTCCTCTGGTCTCCCCCCCGTTAATGTCAATGGTCATGTTACACGTTTCATGGCTTAACGCCTCCCATAAAATTACCTTTAATGGCTTTCAATTAACAAAGTGTATCTTGGGCACGAAGATACAACTGCCTACAACTGGCAGCAGCCGCCAGAGCAGAGAGTCTGGCCTGGTCTTTCCTCACAATGTTGCAGCACTTCACGACGAAAATTTACTCTTAAGCCTTAGTCCCAGTCTCTAGTCTAAAACTTAAGCTTGAACTTCATAGGGTCCACTTAAGACACAACTACTTCAACTAGCCAAGTTAATGTCGCCCCGCGTATCTAAACATGTGTATCACTTTAGTACCCAAAAAACACAAAAAAAACAGCAAATTTCTGCATAAAAAGGCATTGTCTGTATTTACATGTTTCTCCTTAATTTTTTTTCGTCTTTAGTTTTGGCCCTAGGACAGAAAACCGAAACTTTTCTCACAATAACTCAAAAACAATGGCATATGCTCATAAAATTCGTTTTAAGCTGTAAAATCATCATCAAAAAGCAAAAACAAAAAAACCTAAAAGGAAAACGAAAAATGTAAGCCTTCAATCCCATAAGCCATACAAGATCATAGGCTATAAAAGATTTCAGTTTTGTTTTGCCAATGCGATCGTCGTGTGGCTAAAATCCCTCGCCCCACATCTCCCCAGAGAAAGAGAGAGAGAGACGGGGTAAACGTGGCCAGATGGAAAAAAAAATTAAAACTGATTGGAAATTGAAGTCGTTCGATTGATGCACTACAGGTGGGCCACGCCATAGTAAAAATGTGATGGACTAACTGAATTCTTAGGAGTGACAAAAAAAAAGAGGTGGAAAAATTCTTAATAAATCGCAAAACTATAAGATTTTGTTTGCTCCAACAGAGAGAGAGAGAGAGAGAGAGAGAGAGAGAGAGGGAGAGAAGGGCATTTAGAAGGCTTGAATGCCTTAACTCTTAGCACACAAGTCTAGGAACTGCACATACACACAAGTTTTACACCATATGATCTACGAATAACGATATTGTACCAAGTCACGATTTCTGGCAAAACGTACCGTTGGCTTTGTTACCTATCCCACTCCCCCTCCTGTGCACACACACACACAAACACACACATAGCTATTCTCACCGCTTCCTGACCTCCGCCACAGCTCTTACAACTCTTTGGCTTAAACAAGAGGAGGAAGAAGTAAAAGAACTGCAACAACAACAACAACAACAGGGGCGAAACTGCCCATATGCGCCTATCGCATCTCTATCTAGAGCTGGAAGCTCGAAGGTAGGTCTTAAGGCAACCAACAGTCCAGTCCTCCAGTCCAGACGCGATGCGAACGATGCGCTTGGTTATTGATGAAGATACCGTAAACAAAATCTGACTATGCCAGTGAATGCCAGTGGTTTAGGGCGGTGGTTGGGGAGGGGAGGGAAGACGCGGGGTAATATCGTCGTGTTATATCAATAACCGAAAAAGGGTGGATCGCGGTGGATTTTCTTAAAGCTTTAGCTTTTGCGCTGATAGATGCCTTAGATATACAGCTGTGGGAAGTCCAAGCAAGCCAGATAGAGACAGACAGATAGACAGACAGAAGGAGATAGATAGATAGCGAGAAGCCTTAGGATCCCTAAAGAAACAAATTTTCATAGGGTTTCCTCAACAGTTTAGGCTTAGCCTCTCTTCTTTAGTAGCTTCAACTAACTTGCGGTAGTTTCAATTACCGCTGCTGTTTTCTTGTTTAATTGCTTCGAAAAAAACAAAAACAAAATACAAAATACAAAAGAAATGGTCTTGCGTGCTGTACGCGCCATAAAGCGTTCAATATACACAGTTAGTTTGGAAATATTTCCAAGAACTTGTCTAAAGCCAAAGCGTTTTATTATTAATTGAACTTCCTCAACTGCAAAAACGAATAGAAAGAAAAAATAGTGTAAGTCGATCTCACGAAATGAAAGTTAATAGCATTTCATTGAATGCCCTTTTAACCAAAAACAATGCCGCGAAAATAAAGTGCGAAAACTAAACTAATAATTGGCAAAGATTTTCTCTGAATTTCAATCAATCTATTAGATATGTTTTTTCTCCATTTTTTTTAAGATAGTGCATTGAAAGTGCCGCTAGATGGGATGATCTTTGCGGTTATTTTAGTTGCCGCTTGGCCGCGCTATTTAAAGCGTGAAATTAGTTGGCTCAACCAAAAGACGCATATACTACGAAAAGCAATCTCATCCCATCTTGCTAGACCATATGCTATTATCTATATATATATATGGTTGTTGGCTTATAGTGTAATATTTGTCTACTCATTTGTTTTTCTAACTGTTGTGCAATTTTATTTTGGAGCATTGACCCTCGATCCGATCCACACAGAATGTGTAACGAAGACAAAGTCAATAGCACTGCATCTACTACCTTGACTTGAAGCTCATTTTCTAATTATTAATACGGGAGAGTGCTAGAGAGGAGAGGAAGAGAGAGAGAGAGTGGGAGAGAGACAGGCCCATCATTAAGGTGCAATAATTAAATGTTAAAGCTTACATGAGGCACTCAGGCCTAGTCAAAGTAATTAGCACAGGCAAAGAGTCAGCCAGGCAGTCAGCCAGCCAGCCAAACAGCCACAGTTACAGCCACCAAAGGCGGCTAGACAAAGTCGCTTTGGCTATAACTGGAGTAAAACCGAACCGAAACAGAAAACATAATTACAGGCAACAGGCCCCCCCATCATCAGACACGAAAGAAATCGCATGCACTTGGAGTATCTACAAAATGCACTGATTATGAACGGTTGGCTTGAACTTCAGAGTTTTCGATCTCAAGCTTTGAAATTGAAGGTGAAGGCGGAAGGAAACAGGTGAGTCCCCCCAGAGTCCCCAGGGTGCCAAGAGATTGAGTAGTTGGCCATAAAGCTGTAGGGTTTATAGCTTGATATAGGTCAACGGTAAAAAGTAACAAATTAAATGAGAACTTAACTAAAGCCAAGTAAAACAGAGGATCAAAAGCAACATTGATTTGTTAAACACTCATTGTAATTGCATACTTTTGGGGCTGGAAGACGACAGAAAATGACAGCCAAGTCAGAGATCTAGTTTTGCAAGCCCTAAGACCAACTTGTGGCCCATATGCTAGTCCAAGTTTAAACCTAATCCACACGTATAAACATATATATGTATGTGTAAGGCACAACAACAACAACAACACAAAATGCCGACGAAAATAAAGATAAGCGATTTAGCTTTGATTTAACTGATGCTATGTGAAGTTATGCGGCAACCTCCAAAAGAGTTGGATAGAACAATCCACTATGATCCAGTCTCTAGTCTCTTGCGCTGGTCATGTACACCGACATGAGATCTCGAGCTTGAGCTCGAGTTTGGGCCTGGGCTTTTGACCAAACGACACATGGCGATAAGGAAAAGGTTATTGCTGCAGACTTAAGACTATTAAAGAGAGAGACCTAGGCCAACAGGCACTGCGGGGCATGTCGTCGTCGTCGTCGTCAGCAGCAGCAGCAGCAGCATGAACCTCCAGTTCTCAATTCTTGCGGCCAAATGTTGCAAGTGCAAGCAAAAAGATGCACACAAAACGTGCCAACTAACCAACAGAAGAAGAAGCAGAAGAAGAAGTGAAATAGAAACAGAGAGAGAGAGAGAGAGGGGAAAACTATTTCTGGGTTTTCTTCTCTATTTTTCGTTTTGGTTTGTTTTTTTTTTTTTGGGGGGCTGATCGATTAGCCAAGTTAGTTTAAAAAAGAAAATTGCGCATGAAGTGGCAACAACAACAACAACAAAACAGTAACCGGCAAACGGTCCCCTTTGGGCCTTTTGAGCGAGCTTAACATAATTAATTAAACCGTTACATTATAAAGCGGATCAAGTCGGTAGTTCACGATTTTTTCACTATATAGAGCGAGAGAGAGAGAGAGAGAGAGAGAGAGAAACTCTTTTTCTCGTGTCAGGATAAATTTTTTGCGCCTCATTTGGCGCTAGGGCTTTTTAACTAGAGAACGGAAGGGGCGGGGGAGGGGACTGGGGATGGATGGAGACGATGCTGCTAGCTGATCCAGTGAGGCAGATGGAGAAGTTTCCAACATTTTCTTCTAAGTACAACGATTTGTACTACAAGGCAACTTTTAATGATTACAATGTCTAGTATTGTTGTTGTTGTTGTTTTTTGGTTTGTTTGTTTGTTTTGTCTGTTGTTGCAATATCTCTACAATTAAGTTTTGTTTTGTTTTTGGGTGATTTTCCTTCTTTTTTTTTTTCTTTGCTTGTTTTAATGAAGGGTTTTGAGTTGAACTGAGCCCAAGTCAACTTTAACTTTAGTCGAGCTCATTAATGTTGACAAAATGTTGAGCAATCGATGGGAAAAGTACACAGATTGAGACAGAGAATGAGAGGGAGACGGAGACGAAGACAGAGACTACTAAGGAGTGCCCTTGTTTAACAAAAGTTATATTTCTTGTATGTAAAAACAATATAAAGTAAGATGTGAGTTTAAAAACTATTAAAGGAACTTTGGTTATCAAAATGTGTATGAATAACAATCGAATAGGAAATTCTCCATAAATTGCATTATGCTACAATGATTACCTTCAAGTACTTACATATGGATATATGTAGAGTAAGGGAATCATTTACTTTTATGGCCACATATTTCAGCCTACGACTTGCCATAATAATTTGTCTCAAAATATATATATATAAGTATATGTGGCAGGCTATAAGTTAACAGGGGACTCCATGGAACTCTGAGCTACTGAGTTGCCGAATTGTTGTAAGCTTCGAGTTGTAGTTCTTGTTGTTGTTGTAGACTGTGGGGGATAGTAAATCATTTGGCACACAAATCGCTCGCACGGAAGTTATAAATGATTATCAAAAGGCGATTTAGATGATAAATGGTTATGGTTAAGCAATTGACTTGACTTCTTTTCGCTTTCTTTCTACAGCCTCGAGGATTTGGCGAATGCAAATTTTTACTGCATACAAGCTTTAAATTTATTAAGAGTCTTGTTACTAATTAATAAATACAAAAGTTAAAAAAAAACCAAAAATACAAAATATAAAGTAATGCCATATGCCTAAGGCGGGACACGCCCCAAACGCCTCCCCGAAATGAAACTGCAGCGTCATAAATTGCAAGCCAAAAAAACAGAAAAAAGAAAATCAAAAAAATTCGCTGTGGGCGTTGTTAATTTCTGCAGTTGTATTTACTTTGTTGTTGTTACTTATAATATGATTTTTTTTTTTTTTTTTTTAATAAAAACGACAGCAAATTGATTTATGTTTTTGGCTTTTTGTTAAATGTTCAACATTCTCATATATATGTGTGTGTGTGTGTGTCAGCAAGGGGAATGAATTTTCTTGACAGTTTATTTTCATTTTCCCCATGTGAAGAGGTGAAAAATAAGAAAAATCTTGGCCATAAACATAAAAAACAAATTAAAAACAGATTTTAATAAATAAAAACATTTTAAATATGTGTTTTTTTTCCTGTTTTTTTTTGGATTATGTTTTGGGTCAAACAATTGCGAATACATTTCTCTGGGTTTGACAACATCATAATGAAGTTAATTAAAAAGCCACACATGTTGCTTGAGGATGGAAGTCAAACAAAAGGACAATCGGACAGACGAATGTCCAGAAATTCGCATTTTATTTTTTTGCAGATCATCAAAACTTGTGCTTGCCTCCGTTCCTCATGGGTTTGGAACGTGGGAACTTCATTTAAGTGACTTCCCGTTGCACTTTCTTAAGCTAAGCATATTTATGGTTTTGGATGACAAATATGAATGTATCTCAAAGATACACACACAAATTAAAAAGAACTGACATGGTCTGGTTAATGCGGCTTCGCTGGCGCTTAACAATTAGACAAGATGGCAATTTTTTATATTTTTTGTTGTTGTTGCAGTTTGCATTAATTTTGTATTAAATTAATTGCATGCTAGTCTAGTTACTACTTTTAGTAGCTTGAGTAATTTTTCACTAAAATTTATTTGTCATAGTCATGTAGAGCAAGCAGGTTGAGTTATAAATCATGTTAATTTAGATTTTGACATGAGTGCTGAGTGAGGGGTGGAGTCGCCATATATAATAATAAGGAAATGCCTTAGACTATTCTACGGAAAAGTTTACCTAAACATACTTGACTCCTCAATAGGCCATGACAAATGAGCATTATCGGAAAACTTTTAATCAGCAACAACAAGAGGAAGAGAAGAAAGAGTTCTCTGGGTCTTCTTCACCTACAAAACAACAGCTGGAATCAAACAAGTTGCTACCTACTACAATAGGAGGAAGAAGATGATCAAGGGCTAGAGGTAGAGCAACACGGAACCGGCAAACAGGCAACTCTACGTAAGAGACGTATGTCTGTATGTGTGTGTGTGTGTGTGTGTCTACACTCGTAAGCTACAATTAATCTTCTAGAGCTACAAAAAGCAAATGCAGTGGGGTGAGTAAACTTGGCATAAATTTCACATACTGCCATGGACAAGCTCTCTCTCCCTCTGTCTCTCTGTGGCGGATCTTTTGCCGGACAGACTGGCAGAACGGGGGGTAGATCGGGACAGACAAGTGAGACAACCAAAACGAGTTGCGATCTGCACCTTGAAGTGAATCAGCTGAAAAGGACGACCCGACCCCGAGACCGACCCGAGAGCACATTATGGATTTTAGTAGAAAATCTTCTTCTTCACATTTGGCAATGATATGAAATGGTTTCTCTACTGATCTCTCAGCTTTCTATGCCTTTTTTTTTGTTTTTGTCTACGTTCTTCTTCTTTTTTTATACTTTTTATTATTATTATTTTTATGCCCGGGCATAGAACAAAATAGATTGCTATCGTGGCAACATCATCAGGCTCACTCAAGAGAGAGGGAGAGAGAGGAGAAAACCCAAAAGATATCTTACACACACACACACACGCAGTAAGTGGAGGTAAGTGTATTGAGGTGGAGGCAAAACACCTTCAGAATGCAACGAGGCGGTCACAGAGCAACATTTCTTGTTGCAGTTGTTGTTGTTGTTGCTGTTATTTGTTGGCCGTTGCACATGCGTACAAAATGCTTGTGTGATTAATAATAATAGCAGCGCCTACCATGGGACTGAAAAGTGCCAGAAAGGGTTACATGAAGTCAGAAAGAAATTCGTATATGAAATTTAGTTAACAAATTTTGAAATTATGCTCACAAAATAGAATTCGAATACTTGTAAACTATATTTCTTAGCTCATCTTTTGCCCTAATATATTTGATATTTTAGCCACTGTACCTCATCTATATATTCAGTTGGAAAAAGGAAAAGAAACGAAATATACCCAAGAGTCATTTCATTTCAAAGTAGACTCTGCTCACATCTAGAACATTTGAAGAGATATGATTATGACAAGTTCAACTCCAAGTTGCACTAAATGCCAAGACATGCAGTTGGCAGAGACTTCTCCGTTCTGGCCTGGCCTGGCCTGGTCTGGCTTTCTTCTACCCCATCTTTTTCTCAGGTTCTCTTCTCTTACTCTCTATAGCCTTTATCTTTAGCCCTTCTCTCATGTCTAAGACAATAAAAAGGTGGGCGCTTCATTTAGCAGCCGAGCACAATTTGCATGTTTGCACAATAACAGCAACAACAACAACAGAAAACGTAACTACCAACAATTCTTTGTGTCTAGTACAAAGCACACCGTATTTTATTTAGATAATAATTTTCTTCTTTTTTTTTGTTGTTGTCGTTTTATCTAGCGATAAGCTAACCAAGTTAAGAAACGGACGGGTGCGTGCCTGGCCTGGCTTAAGAGGGCGAGATCTGTCTACACACATATATATCTGGATAGATATATAGATAGGAGTGAACACAGGCAGAGAAAAAGCTGAGAAGAAATACTAACTAAATTGTAAAAATTAGATAAATAATTTTAAACAATTTTTAGGTAGCCTGAATGACTATTCAAAATCAATTACTGATTCTAATAAGATACTTCTTTGTGATAAACATATCTAATCAGCAAAACAAAACTACCTCAAAGATTGCTATGAAATGGATTTCCCATAGAGTTAAGAATCATTCTAACCTCTACCTAGGAATATATTAAGTCGATATATTCATTTGCAAAAGCTTTGAAAATCCATTGAAGCTTTTCTTTCTATTGAGCCATCAAAATGTCATAATTTTGATTAGAAAATCCAATAGAAGCTATTCTTTTGCATTAATTTCTGCACTTCTTGGCTAGATTCGCATTCTTCTTTGACTCAAGATTTGCAAGATCGCACACCCACACACACACACACACACACACAATAGCATTGGTGTGTTCTTTTTTGCCATCTCATCAAACTGCCATAATTCACGGTAACTGTCAAAAATCAACCGATCAGCCGTTGGCAGGCTGGCACGCTTTTATGTTTTTGTTACACAATATATTTCTGTTGGGTCATCATCATGATCATCATTATGATGATCATCATCATCAATGCCGATGTTGGTTAAGATACATAGAAAGATTCAATTGAACAATTACTCACCTTCACAGGTAAACTGTCCGTAATGTTTGCCGGAACTCTTGTCGCCGCAAACAACACACTCGATATTCTGTTTGGAATCGATCTGTGATCCACTATTGCTGCTCTGCGAATGTGAGCTATTGGCCTGGGAGCTGGGTGTGGTGCTGCCGCCATTACCACCGCCGCCTCCACCTCCGGATGAGCTGCCCAGACAACTGGATGACTGCGATCCCTTGATAATGGGTAGCATATCTGTAGTATGACCGGATGGGACACCACTGGCATGATGTCCTGCCGCCGATGAGCCACCACCATTGGCACTGGGCAGGCTGGAGAGATCCTCTTTGATTGTGTGATGTGCACTTTGGTTGAGATTCGCCGTGGAGGCGGTCAGCCCGGATAGATCCTGTTTGATAACCGCCGACTGTTGGCTGGCCACACTGCTGGGAGTGGTGCCGCCGCCGCCAGCCGATCCGGCTGTGCCTGGGCCAGGGCCCGCCGATGCAGAGGCATGCAGGTGACCACCAAGATTCGGATCATGCCAGGCTGTGTGCGGCGGCACGCCCAGACCCATGGAGCGCGAGAGTCCCAGATCGAAGGCGGACAACTCGGCCCCGGATTGGGGACGGGGATTGAAGAAGCCGGGAGCTGTGGACGGGGAGGCGCACATGACGCCGCCACCGTACACGCTCAGAGAATTGTGCGTAATAATTTTGGCGGCCGGATCGGAACACGTGGTAAAATTCGTGGAATACACTTTTGATCACACACACTAACACACACACTGACAGATCGGTAAGCCAATCAAATTCCTTTGGAAATTCTCTCGCCCAAGCAGCGTTTACAATTTATTTATTTATTTTCGAAATTAAATTTCTTTTCTAATATTTTGAAAATTTTTCTTTTTTATTTTTTTTTGGAAAATATTCTTATTTCAAATTGATTTGTTGAATCATTTTCCAAACACTTCTTCTTCTTCACTGGCCACACAGAAACACTTGGCAAAACACACGAGCAATTTTTTTCTTTTCTTTTATTTTTTTTGTTTTTCGTATTTTTTTTTATTTTTCCGAAAGACTTTAAAGATTTTTGAAAAATATTTCTCTTTTTCTTTGCATTGACTTGTATGTTTTTTGAAAAATGCGCGTCATGCGGAGCAGCGAAAATCTCAGCTGTTCTCGTAAGGCCTTTTAGAGCCTGACTGGCAAAACATTCGTGGCCAAAAGGTACACGACCCGACCCGACTCGACCTAACGACACATCACACAAATCTCTCTATATACGAGATATATATATCCATATCTCTGCGCTCCTTGCACTCACAGTTGTTCAATGGTTGAGTGGAATTGCCATTGAATCTCTCGTTCTCCCTCTATCCGCTGTAGGCTGGCTGGCTGGCCTGGCTGGCTCTCTGGTGGCGGGGCAAGACCTTCAATGCGTTTGGCTGATTTGCTCAACCACCACCACCACCAACACCAACATCACTAACACCACCACCACTCGTATAACCATAAGAGTCTCTCTCTCTCTCTCCCTCTCTGTTTCGTTGAGTTGCCAACTTTTCACTCGTTTTCAACTCGAGTCTCTTATGAATTGGACTTTTTCCATCCACTGGGAAAAACTCGTTTCTCGTTTCCTCTGCTTTTCTTATTAGTTTGCTGTCGTTGGGCACATCTGTTAGCTCACTTTGGCTACTTTACCGTTAACATTTTAACTTTTTTTCATTGACTTTTGCTGCTGCTTACTGACTTTTTAATTTGTATGACAACTTTAAAATGGTAAACCGTTAGTCTCCACCCCAAAATACCAAAAAATTATTTGTTTTAGTCGCCGTTAAAGTATCTCAAAGTCTTCTGGTTGGCCAGGTTAAAGTGTTTTATTTTCTGATAAATTTTGTTGGCTCTTTAAGTGCGTTTTTTGTTTCTTTTTTATCTAGTTCAGACTGGCTGATATAGCCGCAATCTTAAAGCTGCCTTCCCATTGGCCAATGCTTAAATGGCTTATAGTATATGTATGTAAACAATTTTTTAGTCATAGATTACAAGATGAAGTCATTTTGTTTAGGAATATTTTTGTAGTAGGAACTTTTTTTCTACTGTATAGGAATTTTGAAAATTTATTACAGGCAAATGTTGTTTAAAAAGTGTTTGAAACAATTAGTTAAACTAGCATAAAAATGGCTTCATTTATTGACTTACAAGTTACAAAAGTATTTGGCAAAAATTCTTGAAACAAATTGAAAAAGTTTACTTTGTTATGATTTGAAATTTTATGCCAAGGTTTATTTTTCAATGGAAATTCACCGAATTATTTAAAGCTCATAAATTTGGAGTGAAAATAGTTTTTGTATATCGAATTTTGATAAGTTTCATAGGTAAATCTCGGTCTTGGGGGAAAATTTCTTTCATTTCCAGGATCCTTCAGGATCTTCCCTCTACTTGATGTTCATAATTCTTAACAAAGAACTTAGAAGCATAAATTCTGGACTATTTTTTTTGACTTTCTCACCAACTAAATGTATAATTTGTTGATATTTTTCAAGTTATAGTTATAGTTAGTATATTTGTAAATAGTTTTTGGATTAGCCCACATTTTATTAACGCTCAATGTATTCGGCATGCATTCAATTAGTTGAATTCCCTCTTGGCATTACTACTGAAGCCTATTGACTGCCATAATAAAATTAGAAATACGTCTTAAATATGTACATATGTCTGTTGGTATTTCCAACTAATTGGCTTTACGCACTCAACTTTCGACTTGGTCGTGCCTCACCATCATAATCATCCTGTGTGTTTATACACTTGAAAAGTGCCAAAACATGAAATAATAATTTAATTAAATTTTAACAAGCCAAAGACAGAGAAAGAGAGAGAGGGAGAGGGAGAAACCTGATATGCCCTGCCCAACTAACTAACTAAGCCAACCAAAGTGTCTATCTACTATTTCATGCCCACACATCATAAAAAAAAAAATCTAAAAATCCAAGAGCCTTAGGTGAAGATGGAATGGAAATGAAAATAAAAATATTAATGGAATGGCTAACAGCTTTCAATTAGAAACGCCAACACAAAAGATATAACTATTTATTTGAAATTAGCATTTTGTGGCAATTTGCACGCAAAAAAGTGATGAAAATTGCAAATATCTTTAAAAAACACTTTACAAGCCACGCAAAGACAGTCAGGTCTGTCGGTCTGACACTTCATTTCTCTCGCAACACTCGCAGCATTGAATTCAAAAAAGAAAACCAAATGGAAATGGAAATGGAAAACACGAAAAAATTGTCACAATTGTTGGCAAAAGTTGGCAGAAAGAGTCCAAAGGGCCAAATTGTGGGCAACGCACTTTGCACTCATATCATGGGGCGTTAGAAAGGAAACCAAAAAGGGAAAAGGTGAGAGGCCGATGGTCTGGGTAGGGCGAGTGGCGCCCTCTTGTGCCTTGTATGGGTTGGGAAGGGCCAAACGTTCAATTGGATGATGAATTGGACAACAGTTCCTCATTGGGGTGGCAATTTTACAACTCACAATGCGATTCACTCAGAGAAATGTCTCTCGAGTGAATGAGTTTCGTTAAGTTTTGTTGATTCACTCAATCTTAGGCCACGCCTTATCTCTACGACTATTTCACTCTCTCTCTCACTCTGTGTGTATCTGTCTCTCTTGCTCAGTGTATGTCTCCCTTTCGCTCAAGTCTTATCATTAACTGTATCGGAATGTTTTGCTTTTTGTGTGTGTTTGCTCTCATATATATAAAAAAAGAAAAAAAAAAAAAAATTAAACCAAAAAAATGAGAGAAAAAAAAAGTGATTTTCTGTTTGCTTTTTATTAACACTGCTAGATGTCTCTCTCTGTCTTCCAGCAGCTTTTGGAGTCCCAAATCTAATTCAATTGCCCGGCAACCATCCCTCTCTGGCCAAGGGTTATGGACGGGGGAACGCTCTCCACATGGCCACATCTCCACATCCTGCCTTTGAACCTAATCTCTCGGGTTCTCGGCACCTCTTGTTAGTACATCGTATGTTACTCGGGCCCCATTTCAGCCCCCCATGCGCCCCTCTGTCCCTGTTGCCTTTTCTCGGTCTGCCCCTGCCTCACCCAATAGCACGGAGTTCGCGCAGTCAGGCAGCACCTCCAACCCTTTTGGGTTAAATACTGACAACCCCATTTGAGCGCCTTTGCTGCGCTTTGCCTTGGCACCTAACCCACAACTTTGGCATCGTGTTGGCTAGTGGCCATTTTTTTTCTTTTTGTCTTTTTTTGTTCTCTTCTCATCTGTCTGTTTTTTTTTTTGTCTCCTCCGATGGAAAGTGTAGAATGGGCGAACTGTTGGGGAGGCCAGTCTATTGAAAGCACACTAAAAGGGGGACGCATGCTTTTGGCACGGAACCAAACGAACGATGCAGTCGAAAGTAGACACAACTACATACATCCGTGGTCTTTACCCACAACTGAATAAAAGAAGTGTTTTTTAAAACATTATCAAGATTAATTTTTAGAATCTGAGCCTTATCTTTTCTGTTTCGAAAATCCCCTAGAAAAATCCAATTCAGAAATTCATATCAAAAGGTAATCCAAACTTTGTTTTCAAGAATTATATTAAATTTGTTATTTTTTTTAATAAATTTGGTATGTAATTTGAAAATTTTGAACTTATTCCTTTTTTAATCTTGGTTTAAATTTAAATTTGAAAATATTGAATCGATCCTCATGGAGTATTAACTAAAAACAAGATAAATTTACGCTTTAAAAGTTTCGAATATTCATTTTTAGATCATTTTTCTATTCATATCAGTTTTGAAATTGAATCAAAAATGTTTAAAAACACTTATCGATTGGGATTTTAGGTAATTTTAGTTTTGTTGTTACATTTAATATTAGTTTAAATTCAAGTAATAATCAGAAGAGATATTATAAAAGGATATTCATCATTTATGAATATTTTGAAAACCTTTTTTAAAAGTAAATGTTTGTAAAACTTGAAAATACTGTAGACAGATCAATGTTAATGGTATTTTAATGGATATCTTTACTTTACTAACATAAATTGTTATATTCTGTAAGAGTTTTTATAAAATTTTCTAAATTAAACATTTTAGTTTACGATGTTTGCCCAACTGCAGTCCGGAATTCATTTGAAATGCATATAAATGTAGGTACATATAAACTTTATATGTATATTAGTATATATATAATGGATATATCTAGCAAGGACTTGCACAGGATATGCACTTGTGTATAAAGCTCACACTAATACTGCTTTGCCACCCCCCACTATATCCTATTCTCTCTCTCTATCGCCCTTTATCGGTGGCATATAATTTACATTGTTGCTTGTCTCTCCTTTCTCCTTTTGCCATGTCCGTTTCAGTTGCTTTCTCTGTAAACTTTTACATTGATAAATTTTTAGTAATTCTTCTTCACTGTAGCTTGTTTTTTTTCATTTTCTGGGTAACTTTTGTTGCTGCTAGTGTTGTTGTTGTTGTCGTTGTTGTTTTTGGGCAGCCAAGGACTTTATGAATAAGTGCTAAAATGCCAGAGTCCAGGACCGCAATGGACCGGGCCATGTCATGCTGGTTAAACTGACGAGCACGCGCCGTCTTTCCTCCTCGAATCTTGCCTCCCACCACCACCACCTATTGTCCTTACCCCGCCATTCTGCCTTCTTCTTTTTTTGTGTGGTTTTTCCCGTGCTCCTCTTTACATTTTCCATTGTTTGCTGTTGTTTTTAGCTTGATGAATCATTGTGAAAGTGGAGCTGGTTGCCATTTGCCGTCGCTGCTGGAAAATGGGCGAAATGTACGACACTCTGAGAGCTGGGAAAAAGTTGCCCGGAACTTTGTCATTCCCAAAAAAGGGAATCCAATATGCTTGATGAAGCTGCGTCTTGATGATGGATGGCGGCGAATAAAAAAACAACTAGAACAAATTTAAATCATTTCTTTCTTTTTTTCATTTAAACAAATTTTTCATTTAAGAAGAGTTTGATTTTAATTGGTTAGTATTGATAGAAAGTGTAATTTGGATAAGACAAACGGTTACATTTTCTTCTAGAAAATCTTTTCATCACTTCTTTTGCTTTGCAATTTTTCTATTCAATTGAAAACCCAATCAACTTATTGAAGGGCCAGAGAACTTTCAAGGGTTTCATGTGCTGCTTACGTATCAGTAAACTGTCGTCATACATATGTATGTATATATGTATATACGAGTAGGTATATATGTATATCAGTATCTCAGTATATAAGCATGCTTTTAATGCGCCCATGTGTTTCTGCTCCACTCGAAATGTATTTCGAGAGCGCATGTCAAAAGGTCACCCACTGCTCACATGTGTCTGTCCCTGTCAGTAGGTAGGTATCTGTGTGTGTGTGTGTGTGTGTAATTACATACAAAGAGCCCAGAGCTTCCCCCTTTATATGCAGTATTTAGTATGAGCAACTACGCCCAATTTTATTTATGTGTCTGCAGTTGTTTTTCCCTTTTTTTTTCTTGTTTAAATAAAACCCCAAAGAAATTCTTTCAATGAATTAAAGATTTCTGTTCACATAAAAGCTTCTAGTTAGTTGTTTTCGAAATTAAAGCAGTAAAATGTCACAAATAATTAGCACATATTCAAATTGAAATAAATGTATGCAAAAACCGAAATCTGTCTCTTTCTCTCTTTCCCTCTGAGATGACCTCGGCCAACTTTTTGCCTAATTGCGTGAGGCATAAGGCGAAAAGGTCAGGAGGCTGCTCGAGACGCTCGTCAAATCTTTCTTTCTTCAAAAGATCGCCAGCATCTGTTCAGGTAGCAATTTGAACTCGAGTTCGAGTGTCCATGTCCAGATGGTGGTGGGGGGTCATCCTCTAGCCAGGAGCAAAAATTAACCTTTGTCTGCGGTGACAAGTTCGAAACGATGCTGAGTTGCATCATCAACCCTCGGTACCGAGGATCGGCATCCAGTCTGGACATTGTCCAGTTGTATAATTTTCTGCTTGATTTTTCTTGAAATTTTGTAAGAATAATTTCGTTTAAAGGGTTTCCTACCTGGTTTTTGGCTAGATTTTTGGGGTTGATTTCTTTCATTTCTGGGGTCGCATTTTATACGCATTTTCATCTTTGGTAATTTGCGTTTTTGCATACGCCAAGGCAAGAAATGGTCGAAGATTTACCGAGTGTCCTTTTTGTGTCTGCGTGTCCAGCGTGGGAAAAGGGACATTGGTCAGTTGGGCTGGGCTTACATTAATCCGATTTTAATGAAGCGCAACGTTTTGTGGTCGCATTTCCAATCTAAAAGAAAAACGCAATTTTGAATTACAATATGAAAAATGAGAAAGATTTCTCAATAGGGGAAAAACAAGACAAAAGGGATAAAGTTCCAGATTGAAAATAAGGAAAAAAGGAAGGAAAAATAACAAATATATTTTGCTGTTATGCGGGCTCCAAAAAAAAGGTTATCCAATATAGCAATCGCCACTGTTCGTTTACCCCACAACAAACGAAAAAAAAACTGATAATTGAGCAGTCAAAATCGAAGAAACAAAACTTCTTCTCCAGCTCCAAGCAAATCTCTTGTTGTTTCCCCCTCTCTCCATCTTATAACAATGGCAACTCATTTTACTCGGTTTTCTGGTTGAAGTTTGATGAATGATCTCATCAGCGAGGTGTCGGCTTCGTCACAAAACCGATGATTGGCCATCCAGAAGGCATGAGCCCCATGGACCTGGAACCTGGGTCCCGGGACCTGGACTTGGAGATGTCTGTTGGATGCTGATTGAACATCATTTGTGTGGCAAAGTGTAAAATTTAAAATTTAATAATTAACAATTGTTTTTTAATTTCTCAGCGGGCAAAAAAACAGTTGTTACTTTCGCCCCGATTTTGGCCCAAAGCCACTTTGGTAGCTGTCAATTGTAACGAGACGCCTCTGGTCGAGTTGCCTTCTTCATTGTTTCTGTATCGGTATTTCGTTTTCGGTTAGCCCCAAAATGATTAATGATGCAAAATTATGAACTCGCTTGTTCTAAATGATGTTGGATGTGTGAGGCAAAAAGCCAAAAAGGGGCAGGGTTAGTGACGTGTCTTGTAAGCAGTTTTGTTAATCGGTTCAAGAAAAATGACTTCATTAAATTCATTAGCGCCCGTGTGTGAAATTCGTTCAATTGGTTTTGGTCGTCATATCAGATATAGCTGAGATGATGGAGATCAAAAGTTGGATTGATAGAGAGTCAATGTGAAGAATCAGTTCAGCCTAAATGTAATTTGGAGATACATATCAAATAATTATCAAAGAGTTACAAGTTTTCTCTATAGTTTTTTTGTGGATTTAAATGTTATTTATCTTTTAAAACCTCCTAAATTTATATTCACTTTGTAGTAGGTTATTAATTTTATTATTAGTACTCGAATATCTGATTGTTTCATAAAATTTCCTTTGCAGTTAATCAATTTTGACATAACTTCCTTAACAATCCTGACTATTATCTCCCCAAAACTAAAAGCACGACTTTCCTTAAATCTTTCATATACACAAAACCACACATTGGCCTCCATTTAATGGCCACCTTTCTTACATGTAGCCAATTGCCCCTTGATGAGAGCTAACCACAACGAAATGTTCGAATATGAATCCGAATAATCACCAAGTTTAGCAGTTTTTGAGCTTTTAGCTATTTGTTCAGCCTGGGAAAATCAATAGCTGCAATTGTAGGAGAGAAATAGATAATCAAAGTGTGGTGGTGGTGCAGCCAAATGTGTAATGTGTTGGTTATATAGATGGATTTCTTTTGCTATTGCCTGAAAGTGGAAAACCTGAGGACCAGTAGACCATAAGTCATCGGCATTGATAGCCATCAATCGCCACAGCTTTCCGTTGTGTTTTTCTCAAACATGACCGCAAGAAAAACGACCAGGTCCAGCAGCCTTTCCAGTTGGCGCGAAATGTAGCCACAATTAGTCGGCGCGGGAGGGGGGGAGTAAATATGGGTAAACCGCAGTGTTTTGTTTTGCCTTTTGGCCAAATCTTTGGCTGCTCTCGCAAGTTGCATATGAAAAACTCTGTTCAACTCCAACGCATTTTCCAAACTTGGTCATTTTTCTTAGAGGCGGCTGCCCAGGCAACCAGCCAAGCAGCCAGACTGAGACCTAAGACTAAGAGTCAGAGCATTGGAGTTGGAGCTGAAGCTAAAGTCGGCCTCCTGCCTCCCAGACCACGTCATTTTGTCAGAGTTGTTGGCAAGACTTTGTGTTTCTTTTTTGGGATCTCTGTCGGCCTTCTCTTCGACTGACTGACTGACTGACTGTCTGTCTGTCTGTCCGTCTCTCTGTCTGTATGCTCGTTGAACCTTTTTAACCGTTGCTTGGTCAAGAGTTGTTAACCATATTAAAGTGTTCAATGATTAATTACACGCGTCCAAGATTAATTGAAATCAATCAAAGCTGAAGTTAACTAATGGCAACACGTTTGTAATCTCTGCTTCATTCTCGAGTGTGGAATTTCTTGGTCTTGAGTTACTTCAACTCCTACTCCTACTCCTCCTCGACTTCGACTTCGACTTTGACTCCAACTCCTGCCAAGGCGCATTTGTACATTTGATTTTTGTTCACAGTGAATTTTATTAGCCACATTATTCGAATTTCAGTTGCTTTTTTTTTCCCATACTTAATTACAATTAGAGAATTTTTGTGGGCTAACCACATTAAGTCGAATGATTGAAATGAATGTGGGAGACTTCAATGAAAACCAAAATTCGTTTTATCTGCATGTGATTTGCAATTACTGAAAAAGAAAATTTGAATCAAGAACAAACAAATTTGATTTAAGAACAAGAAAAGCAACAAGCTCTTAGTAGGTGAAAGTTAATTTAAATCACATATAATTAATATATATATATATATTTCATCACCTACAAAAGCCAATATTCAGTTTATGTTAACCCTTTTTAATTTTTTTTAACGTCCCCATAGTAATTAAAATATTTTCAATTATTTAACTGAGTTGCGGCAAGGTAATATCAATTGCCTGTCAGTATGCTAAATTATGGATTATGCCCCTGGGTGAGGTGGGACGGGGTGGGAGGAGTTGGCAAAAAGGTACAAAAGACAAAAGGAAGGCACTGAAATGACATGGAAGGAGTTAAGGGACGACAGACAATCGTTAAATCGGTTACGTTATACACACACGTGACACACGAGCCCGAGGATGAGGATGAGAATGAGGATGAGGACAAGCGGAAACGGTGAAAAGGACACGTTAAACCGTTTCCTCCCCTCACTAAGTTGGCAACTCAACTCCATCTCCTTGCAACCATCAACCTGACTGTCTCAAACCCACATGTGGTTAATTATAATTACGCAATTTTAATATCAAAACATGGCCAAGGCAAAAAGTCTCTCATTCCTGCAAGGATATGCAAGGTATCCTTTTCTGCCTCTATGCTCGGGGGTTGTTGAAAAGGCGAAAAATGATGAATGAAATACGATGATTTTCAATGAGCAGCAACCCCCAAACAAACAGAAGGCAGGTTAAAGTTACCTCACCCCCAAGCCACCCCTCTTAACCACACCTCTGACACCTCTCCTAGCCACTCTCCTCCCCAACCGCCCACCACACCGAAAACAAGTCGCAACACGCACACTTTGAGCTTTGATTGAGCATATCCGGTGGGATTAAATGGCATTGCCAGGCAGATGGTAAGGGAAGTCACATCGTCAAGTCAGTCAGTCAGTCAGAGAGAGTGAGTGAGAAAGTCTCTCGCCCAACCAACCGAAAAATATTAGCTTTTATGATATTGATAGAAGCCGATGTCTATTGACAATTAAACAATGCCTAAAACCAGCCACATGAAGCCCGATTGAGGGGCGGTCCGTTATTTGGGGTAAGTTCCACCAACTTTGACTGGGCGTTTTGTTGCCACAACACAAGGTACACTAAGGGGCGTCAGGGGGCAAGGGCAAGGACAGTGGCAGACTGATAACCATCTTATTGGTGGATTTATACCAAAATTAATATGCACATGCGGAACATGTTTTTGTGTGCCGATTCGGTTTATTAGCCTGGGTGGGGTTAGATGAAAGGCGGATGATGCCGCGCCCTTGCCACCCCTCTGCTGCTATGGCTAGTCGTAATTTGCGTTTATTAGGCAGGGATTAATATGTCATTAAGTGTGCTGATCTAATAAAATTATATTATTGCCAGCGACTTTTGATGGCATCTTTAACGCATATGTTGCAAATTTTTTGATTAAATGAAATGATGATTCCATTGATTTAGATGGCTAACAAATGGGATTACCAAATCATAAAAAATGCCTAACAAATTAGTCAACATGTGTGTTGATTGAAGCACGATTTAGGTGTAGAATTTGTCGAGAAATTTGTTGAAAATTATATAGGAAAATAATTCTTTGAGGTATTTCTTAGTCAAAAATTATCCTACTTTAGATATACCTAATGGCACATGTGGAAATAGGGGACGACTTACCTGTCTTATAAATAATTTGGACTCCTTGTTTCAACAAATTTTTGACTACATTAAGAAATAATATTACTGACTCTATAATTTTGCTTATAAGTCGATAAAATTACACTTTTGATAGATCAGACTAGCTTAGCCTCTAAATTATGCCTCTCATTTTAGCATTGTCTATAATATATTCTCTTACCTATAAGAAAAAACTAAAAACTTTTCATAGAAAATTTATTTTTTAAAACTAGCTAAGATCATTTGGAATATTCACATTTTATATTACAATTTTCCCAAATTGTCTGACTCTTTTTCCCGCCAGAATGTTGTGTTCTGCATTCTGTCAACTTCAACCCAAAATTCAATCTGATCTAACCCAAAGTGAAACCTTATTCAAATCCGCACTTCACGCCTAATCAGTATGGGTCCTTAGAAAACGGACAATGCAAATGCTGAATAAATTTTACTATACAAAAATGCAAGTAAACTCGAAATGTAGCAAAATCAGAGCATTAACTGTAAAGAAAAATTTAAGAAAAATGGAAAATTTCGTGTGTTTCCCTCTTTCGAAAACGAGAAGAAAACACAAGAAAATTACAACTCTGTCAACATTGATCTTTTGACCTTTACGCTTGAACAGCTTAAATCGCCAGACATGCAAAATAATGCATATGAGAATGCATACGAGGGTGAAGGGAGCTAAAGAAAGACAGACAGACCTTCTTGGGGTTCTAAGTTTTTAGGGGTGGAACTGGACGAAAGGCGCGTCTGGGTGACCATTGACAGCAAAAGGACATGAAAAATGCGACATTAAGAATAGTGACCGTTAAGCCAGGAACAACATGTATGTACATGGAAAATATTTGCATTCTCTTTCAAAGAAGAATAATTCTAAAAATACTTGCAACTTTTAAGCCAGCTGGAAAAAAATAACCATAAATGTCTTACTCGTAGTTATTACATTTTTCCATCTCGAGAAAGGATCGTAAAATTGATATTAAATAATGAATTTCTCAGGTTGTTGGTCGGAATGGAAGATTCATAATTTTATTTGCCTTGTCAAACACTTAAGAATTATCAAAATTTACGAGCATAGCCATAGCCGCCGCCGTGAGCCATGAACCCTTTTAGAATCAATCAAGCAATTCATTCAGTGAAATTGCAAGCACCAGTTGAGGCGGGGAACAAACTAAACTCAAGTGGTTTTCGATACACTTTGGTGGGGGCTGCCACGGGAGCATGTTGACAGAATACTTAGATCTGTTGTAGAAGAAGCACGCGCCAATGCCAACTTCGCCCGAGGCCTGGGCCATAACTTTTCCAGTTGTCAGGCATTTAGGCTACTTAAACACTCAAAAGACATCATGCGGGTTCCATCTCTCTCTCCAACCGAAAAGATGATTTTGACTCTGTTAATTGCATTTCTTCGATTCCACACATGCCACTCAGTAGCCATCCGGCTACTTGGCGCTCCATTTCATTCGTTCTTTTCGCCCCCCTATCCATCTCTTGGCTCTCTTGTGTTCTGTGCGTTTAGTTTGGTATTAGTAAATTTATTTGGTTTTTGGCAGAGATTTCGTCTCTCTCTTGGAAAATTTATTAGCACATTAAGATAAAAATGAAGTCGTTTATGTATCGCTCCCTCCATGCATTCACATTAAATTTTATTGCCTTTTTTGCTCATCAGCGCATTATCGCTCTTGACTTCAGACAGCTTCAGTTCCAACTCCATCCAAGTTGGAGCTCCTTCTCCTCCCTAAATAAAAGAAATATTTGAGGAATTTGGTAGTTTCTGTATTTTGAATAATGTCAAGCATCTTTATGGTAGATTTATTTAGGCAGGGGGAAACCAAATTTTTGTGGATGAGATTGACAGGTGCCTTTGGTTTGGGCTTACATCGAATTAAGAGCTTATGATTTCGATAAGTATAAAGTTTATTACAAGAATTCTTTTCAATCATCAGTTGACTGGCGTAGCTCACATTAACAAAGTTGCATCTATCCAAGTAGCGGATTATTGTGAATCAGGAGTTCGTTTAATCTAAAAATATTCATTGGCAAATATTCAAATGGCAATGAATTCCGAATTCGTGTTTGCAAAAAAAAAAGAAGAAATTTGAATTCCGATAACCGGAATTTTTGGTCACAATCCACTATAAAAGCGACTCTCTCCCACATTATTGAAACAGTTGAAATCAAAATTTGTGTGAAGCAACTTAAAAATGTGAAAATGCGTTATCTAATTCTAGTCGGTTTGATTGGAATAGCTTGGCTATCGTTGGCTTATGCCCAGGAGAGCTTTGATACATACAGAAGTGATCCCTCGATTATACTTCATAGACATAGACGTGAAGATTCCAAAGACAGTGGCGATGACAAGTCGAAGAGTTTTTTCAACGACTTGCCCGGTTTTGGTGTATTGGCTTGGTTTGTTCTTCACACTATGTATCGGTATTACAAGCTGAAACTAACAAAATTGGATAAAAACGCCGCAAAAGATTTGCCGTCAATAGATGATATTTGATCTATTTGTGATGTATATGCTTGAAATAAACTGTAGATCTATCTAAATCCGGTCCTGTTGCTTAACAAGACTAACAACTACTTGTATGTTGAGTGTGTAGCAAAGTTGTTTTGGGTTTTTTTTGCAAGTGGCTAAACAACTAAATGACGTCTGTAAATGTTACGCTCGATTGAAGATCAGCAGCAATTCGAACAGACAAACGTATAGAAGCAACAGACAGACCGACAGACAGAACGGGAGACTTTTCGAGCATGGTAAAGTGAGTTAACATGATACGCAGACACTGGCGCACAACAAGTCGACAAGTATAGTGTGTGTGTGTGTGTGTGTGTAGTATCTATATCTCACTCTCGGTAACAGATTGAGATTCGCAGATACAAGACCGAGCGATCTGGTGCTGCAGCTGCCATCGATAAGTGCGCTGATCATGCAAGCAAATGTGACAAAACACTCCTCATGTCGCGCAGTCGTCTGGAGGCGAACATCTTTGGATTTGTTTCGAAAGCCTCGAGAGAAACTGGAAGGAATCACTTGACATGCTGCAGAAAATGAAGAAATAATTCCATTGACTTGGCAACTATGCCGAGAATCTCAAGCGAAACGAAATTAGACAAGAAGCGTGATTTACGGAACCCTTAAATCACATGACAAACGAAGAGAAAATTCGATTCGAGAAAAACCAAATAAAATAAAATGAAACAAAACAACAACACAACAAAAAAGTCTGTCAAGCATATGTGAAGACCCGCCAAACTGGGGGATCGATCGATGCTTTCCTCTTGGGTGATTTATAGTATAGAAAATTTGATTCTTTCACTTTCATGTTGTCTTCACTTTGCAAGATCAAAGCACATCAAAAATCGAGAGATATCCAAATCAAAAACAAACCACAATCATTTGGTAATTTTATATGGCTAAGCCATGGCGGTTCGTTCATTGATCGTTGATTAAATAAATTAGTTTATTTGCCCATTAAGCAAATGATGAATTCGTTTTTGAAATAAAATAAGTAGTTAGCATGTTGATTCTCTTCCTTAATGCTTTGGCGTAGTTTGCCAAAAGGTGTTAAATTTATATATTTAGCACACTGACTAACATCAACTTCATAGAGTTCTGGGTTTAAATAGTTAATTCATTTCAGAAACTCTATTTTTGAGTCCCTTGAATTGGGCCTTTGCTTACTAAGGATTATAACTTTACTAGAAGATTTTATGATAGAAATGATGAGCTAATGTAATGGTCTGCCTATGTTTGTTGTCTGAAACATATAAATATATAAAAATAAATAATAATAACACAGAAATTGGCTGGAACAATATGTTTTTTGATGCTCTAGTGGCGGGAGCATTGAATCTAACATAAATATGTAAATTCTCAATTCACGTTTTGACAAAGAAACAGAATGAAATCGAAAACTAAAGAAACTTTAAGTCCGAAAACCGGAATTTCGGGCATAATCTGTTATAAAAGTGACGCTCCCCCACGAAATTAGCAGTTGAAATCGAGATGGAATAGTTCTAGAAGTATAAAATAATTCCACAAACATTTCGGAACTCATTTTATAAGAATCAGAGAAATGTTGCAGAAATCGGTTTATTGGCTCTTTTAGTTTTCCAAACTATTTATTGGTATTACAAAATCGAATGTGAAATTGTCACTGTGTCACTCAAAATGTGTATTCTTTCTCTCACTTTGTACTTTAAAAATAAATAAAAGAAAATCTCCATTTTATTTATGTGATTTTTGTTCTTAAGTAGCTGCAGTTTATTTATCTCGCCTGTCTGAAGCTGTCACGATTTGGTATGTATATATGTGAGTCTAGTAAGTATATCTGTCATGTCCATGTCCATGTGTGTGTGTGTTTTTTGGGGAAGTGTGTGAGTGTGTGGGAGGGCTTTCGCCTCACAGGTTTACATTTTTGCCGCAATTATCACGTACGATTGTCATAATTATCATTTAAATTTTTATTAGTCGTGGCCCATGGGCCAATCTGTTTTTATCCCCTTCTCTCTCTCTCACACACACACTCCCTCCCCTATCCTCTGTCCTTGTTTCTTTCTTTAAGAGTGTCTCCCCGACTTAGTCTTTGTGTTCTTTGTTGATTCGTTTTGTTCTTCAACAAGCAACTGCGACATGTTTTCAAAAATAAATAAATAAATATTTAATTTGTTTGTTTCTTTAAGCTTGTTGTTGTTTTTCTTTTATTTTTTAGTGGAAGAGACGGATGGGAGGGCGTTGAATTTGCATAAATTAGCTTACAGCTCATTTGGTTGGAATACATTTTTTATTTTTTTTTGTAAAATATCGAAAATCCGAAAAAATAAAACCTAAAAGTTTTGTCTAAAGCACAAAATCAAAGAATATTTTAACTTATTAAACTCTTTTCAATCACATGAATGTATCTATAAGTATTTTTGGGCCAAAGCGTATTACAAAATTGGATTATATGAAGAGCTTTAAGAAACTTTCATGAAGAAAGGATAAAGTCGAAGGATAAGTGGGAAGGATAGTTATTTAGGTTAACATTTGTATTTTATTGTATTTACATTGTCAAAGTAAATTTAAAGATATCAAACTTCCTTTTTAATTGGGCTTCTGACATTCACAGTTTACAGTCATAAATTTAAGAAAAAGTTTATTAACTTTTAGACTAATAAGTTTACTTAAATACACTACTGCTATATCTTTCTCTCTCTTACTGTCTTTGTTTCTTTCTTTCCATCTAAAATAAGCAAAAGTCTATAATAAAAAGTAAGCAAAGATTCTATGGATTCTTAATATAAATTTTATGACCTTTTTTTATTTCCAGGATTTCGAATTTCCCAAAAATTGTTCTATAAATAAAAACTACATTTGCCTAGATTTTTCTATTAACGTCAACACGGTCTAATTGAGGTCATTTTTAAAGCGAATATCCCCTGGTGACCATTAATATTGTTCACAAATATTCTTACAACACGTTACGCCTTATTATGACCATGAGAACAAGGATCTCCATAGAAATAAAAAACTACAACAAAAAATAATCATCATTTTTTTTGCCCCACTTAAAAAATTTGCAAACTTGTTTTGCATACACGAAAACCCAATCAATAAATATTCACATCTATTCACAAATATCAGATCTTTCTATAGAAATTTTTGCAACCACCATCAGAGGACGGTCAACATATCCAGCTGCTTTTGGGTGCTCTCCTGTTGATTTACCTGAGACGACGAGGCGCCCCTGCCTTAAGAAAATGCAGACCCTAAGGCAGACCCAAATGTTTTTCTAGAGCAAATAAAGTAGGGCGGCATGTGCGAAAATCTACCCCATAATCGCATATCCTAATGAAAAATGCACAAAAACTGAAGGAAGAAAATTGAAAGAAAAATTCCAAAATTCAAATGAATGTTTATTTGCGTATCGAAATGTGTAAATTTCAATAAATTTAAATTTTTACTATTGTTCGTTTTGGATCTATTGTTAATGCCCTATGATGGATGTTTCCGTTCACTACCAAAGGTACAGTTACATCGTAGTTGGACTAACATTAATTAGTTTGTATATCAGATCAATCCCAGAGACAAGAACATATAATTGGTGTCATAAAAGTTAGTTAAATGGAATTGGATGTCAGTCAGGTGACATTTCGAAATTAGAAAAACGAAACTTGGGGCAGAAAAGTTCAGGTAACTTCATTGCGTGTGATTATTGGTTTAATGTCTCTGGTGTCCATTGTTTCTTGTTGAATGACATGCCAGATTTTGTTGCTGGTATGTGTCCGGAGTAAGTTCATTTCACCTGTCGACAGTTAGCCCCCAATTCCCTGAAGCCAAAATCACGAATGAAATGGTGAGTTTTGCGTGTCTATCCACGCCATTTCCCCATATCAGACAAGCAATTATGATTATGGGTAATAATGTGATATGACAGGCCCATTCATTGTTCAGTATGAGTGGGGCGTGTCATTCAGGGCGCCATCCATGGCGTCTTTCTCCAACAACAATAACAACAACAACGAAACAAACAATAGTCACAAATTTACAGCTCATAAATAGTGACAATGTTATGTCATTCAGAATGTTTATTTATGATTGCAGTAATTATTTGTAAATTAATTATAGGCTTTCAAATATAACTTTTACTTATGTGAGCTTTAACGTATAAATATACAAATATATTCGTGTACTTGTATATATAAATAAGTGACCTTTGACAACATACAGTTGAATACTATAAAAGTAGTCAAACTTCTTAAAATAAATATCTATTTTCAAACTAAGTGACATATAAAAGCTATATCCAAGCATCAATTTTATAAGCGAAAGTGGGAAAAGGTCTGCAAGAAGTTAATAATAAATAATAATTTTCTATATAATTATATTTTTGTTTCAGTAAATATAAGAGCTATCACCTTCTTTTGCCTTCTTTTTACATATGAGATGACCAAATTTTGGGCAAAAATGGCCAAAAGTAATCCAAAAATCAAGCTGACCTAATTTCGTATAAAAATCCAACGCAACTTTTTGCCACCACTAGTAAGTCTTTTGCCAATTCGGCTCATAATACTATTCAAATTTATGTTAAATATTTGTATATTCATTTTGGACAATAGATCAAATGTTCTTAATCTGAAATGAGGTAAGAAAGTCTGCGGGGCCGACGTTCGAATACCCTGCACAAGCCAAATTTTCTGCCAAATTTACTTTATTAGAATTTGAAGTGTTTCTTTTTCCGAAACTACCAACGAATAGGGAGCTTGATCAGGGAACAAACTATATGAGTCTACATTTTCAGATTTAAAGTTTTCACTATATAATTGTGAGAGACCTCAATCTTCCTTCCAGTACTGACAGCTTTTCCCTGCCATGGGATCTCTAGGTTAACCCAAGTCTTTCACTCCAAATATATCTACAGATATTCACATATTTCAGAAGTAATTAGGTCTTAATTACTACTAAATAGTTCCACTAAACTTACCAAACAAAATTTAGAAATAGAAATGTATGAACCGTAAGTAACCACGATTTCATTTGCGGTTGCTGCACCCTTCTGGCTGCAGTTGAACAGAATTAAATTCCCATAGAAGGATAAACAGAGTGAGTTCCGCTTAGGAAGTCAAACTTCCTGCTTGAGGCCGCCGGGGGTAACACCCACATAGCATGGTCCTTTGGGGGTGGCTAGTGTCCTGGCTGTTCTTGTCCTGATTGAGTGCATGACTGACCAAGTTGACGGACTCGGACTCGGACTCCTGTCGGGACTAGCTGCCTGAATGACTGACTGACTGACTCTAGTTGACAATTAAATGACACACAGCGGAAAATGGAAGCGCCCCCGCGCATGTTGCGTGCCACATCAAAGCGGTATGCAGGTTCGTTTGATTTCTCCTTAGTCAGTTGTCAGTTGGTTGGACGAAGGACAGTTGACTGGACCTGAGTGTCCAGTCAGCAGCAGCCGTGTGAAAAAGTGACTTGGAGATTTTTGTTTTGAACCAAAACAGGAAGTTGACATTACACAGGAAATGTGATTTGTAGTTTTTGCGTTTGTTTTATACGAAAATTTCTGTTTATTTTACATGAAAAGTATGTCCTGTGTAACGGACGGACAGGTGAGCCAAGAGTTGTCGCAACAGTCGCTACCACATCTGAAGTTGAGTTTTCCACCAGCTCTCATTCCGTGTTCCTCTTTTTTTTCTAGACGAGACGCCATTTTGTATATATTTCAAGCAGACACGAGTCAATGATCCTTGCTGCTGTACCTACTTTTAGTTGACACATCACTGCAAAAGCCCAGCCTCACAAAAAAACACAGATATGCCAATGCGAATATACCCTAATATTAAACATCTGCGATTAATAATGACTCATCTTTCAAGTTTTAATAACATAAATAACAAATTTAATGGTACAAGAAAACCTGTCACATGGCTTAAAGGCAAAAGATTTTTGGTATCTAGACTTATTATTACTTTAGAAAGTCATACACCTTTAACCATTATTTCAAGCCACAAAGTGGCCGTGTTATTTATTTGGAATATTTTGGAAACTAGTTTTGTGACTCCCTCAAAAAAAATTCGAAAATCCCCTTTAGCAAACAATTATCAATCACAAAACCACAAGATAAATAAAAGTAGACAATTTTCTATAAATTAGTTATAAACAAATTAAAATATTTTTGCGCAAAAACCTGAAATTTGTTTGTTTACTTCGTCACAAGAGAAACAAATAAGTATAAAGAACACATCTTAGATTTGGGACTAGTGAAACTGGTTTTATTGTTTTCTATTGGGGGAATTTTGTAGAATCATCGATTGTTATTGAATTTTAATTAGCATAAAGACGTTAAGCGTCCAGAATTTGCTATAAAAGCAGACTCTCGGCCACTTCATCAAATCAGTTAAAATCGAGAATTTGTCGAAAAAGCTAAAAGAGTCAAGAGTGAAAATGCGTTCTTTAGTCCTACTCGGATTGATTGGGATAGCAATGCTATCGTTGGCTTATGCCCAGGAGAATGTTAACGGTGACCAAATTGTTCCTGCCGGTCTTCAGGAAGCTGTAGAGGAGCAAGTCCGTGCCAAGCGTCAATTCCCCTATGGTGGATATGGCGGTTATGGAGGATATGGAGGATTTGGTGGATTTGGATATCCAGGCTTCGGATATGGAGGATATCCTGGCGGATTCGGCGGTGGATATAGAGGCTACCCAGGATTTGGTGGCTATCGTGGCTATGGTGGTGGCTTTGGTCACCGTCATGGTTTCTTTGGTTAATATGACTCCCCAAAATATAAATAAATAAGAGACTGAAAACGTGAAAACAAACCTATTAAGTATTTTTGTGTTTGTGTGTGTGTTTAATGGTTGGTTTATGGTAAAATTTAGTTTTTGGTTTTCCAAAAATAGTTCATTGAAATTAGATTAAAACATGACCTCGCCCATGGAATTGTGTTGACCTGTTGACAAGAAAAACGTGTCTTTTGCCACTCGTTTTGTATATGAAAATGAAATACCAGAAAATCCTTATTTTATTTATGTATGTATGTAGCTGCAGTTTATTTATCACGCTTGTGTGAAGCTGTAAAGACTCCTATGACTAAAGTTTATATCTGGCTTTGGTATATCATTTCAATATCATCATTCTTTCATTTCTATATCATCGAGAAATCCAATCTTTTTTTATGGCAAAAGATTTAGGATTCTGACAAAGAGTATTTAAACTTCTGCTAAATCTTTGACATATCTGACTTTCTTTTTTATAATTTTTTTTCAATTTCCTGTGCCTTTTACATATATATATATATTTTTTTTTTTTTTATTTGTAGGTATGTATGTGTATATTCTTTTTTGGCGCATGTCCTTTCTGCGGTTTTTGTGGCTCAAAGGCGGAAGCGAAGCTGACGCTACGCTGCCTCTGTCGGTCTCATGTGTCGCGCCGTGTGCCGTGTGCTTCGTTTTGTGTCGTTTTGTTGTAATCAACATTTTTCGCAATGCGTCTATGTCTTGTTTGTTTATCAAAAGAGTCAACTGTGGCAACCTGGCTGACTGCTGGCTGGCTGGCTGGCTGGCTGGCTGGCTTCACTTTCCATGTTGAAATTTTCAATTTAATTTTCTCCGCTGCCTTTTCATGTTTGCTTTGACTTTTTGTCTTTTTTTTTCATTTCTTCTTTTTTGATGCATGACATAAGGACGCAACGTCTGACGGCTGTAGCACCTACACACACACATATAGACACTCTCAAACTCCTGTTCATCCTGCAGGATAATGCAATAGGAAATACACACGCGCTGCTCATTTGTCTGACTTTTTGAGAGAGAGTTTTCTGCAAGAAATTGAAGTGTCAAAATTTTTGACATTTGCATTGTACGAAATGACAGATCGAGGCTGAAACTGAGACTGCCAAGGACAATATGAAAACGTATTAGCCCAAAGGCAAACGGCATATGGTTGGCTATATCCTGTAACTCAAAAAGATAATAATTTAACAGATTCCAAAGTCAAATACTGCCACAAAATGTTTTATTTCTTAGTATCTTCGTTCTAATTCCAACAAGGGAACTTCATTAAATTTAAGACTCACAGAGTGAATTGGCTTCAAATTCTCAAAACGAAAATCTGTATGAAATTTATAATTTCTCAATAATTTGGCCAATGTCAGTTTGCTGAACATCAATGCATAGCTCCAACCTAAAGAAAATGTGAAGTTTAAAATTAAAATTTTAGTATCTCAATGGATGAAATATTTTTTACCTATGCAATTTCTGGAGCCTTTGGCAAATGGTATATAGGCATATGAATGTTTCTCCTTGATATTATGTGGTAGAAAATGATCAGGATTGAATGTATTCGCCTCTGGTCCCCATATGTCCTTACTTCGATGCATGTGAAAAATGCCTATTGCCACATTGGTGAATTTTGGCACTATAATACCGTTCAAAAGTTGCACATCTTGGTCTGTACGTCGTGCAATAATCGGTAAAACTGGAAATAATCTCATACTTTCATTCAACACTCGTTGCAAATAGTCCATTTTCTGTAAATCCCCATGGGTGACATCAAAATCACCTGTGTTGGGAAATATTTCCCTTAACTCCTCATATACCTTCTCCTGGAAGTGTGGAAACATTGCTAGTAGCATTAGAGTATTGCCAATTGTGGTATAGGTTGACTCAAAACCTGCAAAAGTAACGGAAGAGCATTCATCTACAACATCTTGATACGATAGGTTTCCCATCTTCAAGTGCTTCATTGCCTGGTTAATAAATATATTTTCATCATTTGACGATATACTTGTTTCCAGATTCATTTGCACAATCTAAAATTCACATTTAGTAGGAAAGTTAGGGAAAAATAAGTTCAGTGGTGGCAATTTACAAACCTTTTCATAGGTGTTTCGTATTTTGGTTTTTATTTGGGTAAATTGATATTCTTTTTTCCAGAAGCGCCTATATAGTGGTTGATAGATTAATATGTGTCCGATTTCTAATGCCCTGTATAAGAAGAGTGAAAAATAGTTCAATTTATGGGTAAATATTTAAAGATATTTCGTTGGTAAACTTACCTTTCATAACTTTCGAGTAGATTATTATTCTTAATGCAGTCCTCATTCTTAGCATTGACACCCATTAGGGATTCTATTTAATGATTTGTGCTAATTTTAAGTTCGTAACTTTCGGTGACCAAACTTACGTATAGATGTTCCAAGAGTCACTTTTTTTAAGGGCCTAAAAAGATTCTTTCCTCCTTGACCCACATAACTGTCCATTGTTTGCAGCAGACTTTTTGTTTCACTATTGAATGTTGGCAAAAAACTATTGATAACATTATGTTTGAATGCTGAATTTAGTATTCTTCTATGTTGCATCCACGTAGCACCTTTTGATGTTCCTAGACCATTGCCGAACAGCTCCTTCAGAAGGATATAAATTTCTGGACTCTTATTAATACAATGTGGGGAAGTTAGAATGTCCTGGACCACCTGGGGATCAGCAGTCAGTATAAACGGTGTTGGGCCCAACCAGGCCAAAAATGTTGAACCATATTTTTTAAAAAATTCGTCACCGATCGGTAATAGATTATTCTCTTCTATTCGATTAGCAAATGTTTAAATTTTGGATTAGCATTTTGTTAAGAGAATATGACAACATATACTTACTTTCTCTTTGCTTTATTTTGTGTGCTATGCCAATGAATGGCCACCCTATGGGACCGGGTACTTTCAGCATTAACCAGTAATATCTACGGCGATTCCACAGATAG
The DNA here is from genome assembly GCF_018902025.1 of Drosophila willistoni. Classification (NCBI taxonomy): domain Eukaryota; kingdom Metazoa; phylum Arthropoda; class Insecta; order Diptera; family Drosophilidae; genus Drosophila; species Drosophila willistoni. The sequence goes on along the minus strand of NC_061086.1, from coordinate 28,951,289 downwards.
GAGATCAACATTAACGCCAACCAAATAAGACACAAATATAACTTGATCATTTCGACTTTAATCACTTAATGGCAGTAAGCTTTATGAGTTTTACATGCAATTAGAACAGACAATTTATAGAAAAGATTGCCAAAATTCTGGGCTAAGAAAATGATCATTATCCATTAACCTATCAAAGTAATCAAGCGTGTTATAGGCATTTTATTAAAAGCGTTTTATGGGTGTCAAACATGCGAAGAAAAATACACACACACACACACACAGATCATACGAACTGATGTCTAAAAAGTGTCTAACCAAGGTCAAGCAGTGTTAATATCAGTTAAATTGTTCTGATTACTTTAAAACATTTTAGGTGAAATTTATTTAGAGGTTAATTGGGTCTAACAAATTATAGAGCCAAAACAAAAGTTCAAAAACGCCTTGAAGTTCACATATGTATTAAGATTACCCAATTTTGAAATCTGATTTACCAATCAGACATTATTTTGACCTCTTTTTCAACTCTAAAAGTGGTGTCTTCTCTAGCTGCATAGCCACACGCATGAGAAATGAAAGGTCTTCGTAGCGAAATTTCGTGCTAAATTTGTAATTCCTCAAGAGTTTGACCAAAGCTACTTTTGTCAACATATATGCATATCGCATTCCTGAAAACAGACAATAAATAATTATTAACTAGTTGTGATTGGTATAATTGTTTGTTTTTATCACCTATGCAAGTTCTTATGCCTTTTACAAAGGGTATAAAAGAGTACGGATGCCTTTGTTGTACGTTGTCGGGAAGAAAATTGTCGGGATCAAATGTCGATGATTTTGCTCCCCAAAGATCTTCAGAGCGATGCAAATTAAATATGCAGATTCCTAAATGGGTTCCTTTTGGAATTAAAGTACCGTTTGAGAGTTTAATATCTTCGGTATTCTGCCTAAATATAGCAGGAACGGGTGGAATCAAACGCATCGTTTCATTTAAAACGCGATCCAAATAGTCCAATTTCTGAATATCGTCATAGGTAACCTCAAAATCACCTAACTTGGGGTACAATTCCAGCAATTCTTCGTATAGTCTATCTTGATATTCGGAATGCATGGCCAAGAAAGTCAATGTAAATAATATGACACTTCCAACTGTCTCATAGCCGGCTGCAATAATAATATTGGCTTCTGATTTGGCATTTTCGTAAGTAAAGTTGCCATTTTTCAAATGAGCCATTACATGATCAACAACAAAGAAAGGATTGTTTTCTCCACCTTTTGAAACGTCATCTGAAGTTGTAATTTTGTCTTCTATCATCTGAATAGTAGAAAGTCATTAGTTTAAAATGGCAAATATTTTGAGCACTTATTTAGATTTGACCTCTAAAACAGTTTTGTTTAGAAAGGATATGGCATCAGATATTGGCCTATGTAAGCCCGTAAGTTTGAGGATCTGCGTATTGCGTAGCCAAGGGTATAGTATTTGCTTTATGATTGTATCTTGTAAACTTTAAAACGGAGGAATTTTTATTTAAAGGCAACATTTAATAGTTCAGCATTACTCACTATTCAAAGCTGTGCATCAAAGTATTGGTTTTAAAAGCTTCGTGCTCTGTCACTTTCGAACCTATCGTGGTTTCTGCAATCGTCATTTGAGAACATATACATACATAGTTCGGGTATCTAAATCATATTATTTTCTACTTACGTGTCGTTGTTCTAAATGCTAAGCTCAACAGATCTGTTAACAGATCCTTTTCGCCAGTTCCCACATATGAGTCCATCAGTTTTAGAAAATTCTTGGTCTCGGTATTGAAAATCGTCATAAAACGAAATAAAATGTTTTGCTTAAATGCTGGATTCAATAATTTTCTATGCTTGCTCCACTTTGGATCTGTGTCAAAAAGAAATACGTTATGTCAAATTAATGCGGAAAGTAATTAGTTGCACTTACTTTCGGAAGTCATTAGTCCATCGCCCAAAATATTAGAGATTACTTTGTAAACAAAACCACTCTTCTTCACACAATGTGGAGAGTTTAATATTTCCTGAATCAATTGTGGTTCACGCGTTATATAAACTGGAAAGGGTCCAACCCACGACAGATATTCATTTCCGTACTTTTGAAAAAACCTTTCAGTTAAGGGTATAAGATCTGTAATATAAACCCAAAAATAAAAAAGTTCCTAAAAATTTGACTTTATAAAACCTCTTTTGCTTGCACCCGTATGGCCAAGTATCTTTGGTCCTGGCACTTTAAGCATCAGGGCGTAATATCTTCGACGACTCCATAGATAATAAATCCAAACAAGCGTAAGAGAAATAACTAGCAAATATAACGATACCATACCGACAGACTGCTTGAACTATTCTGAGACGAACTTTGTAAAGTTTCTTTATTTATAAAATAAAATCGAACTTAATTGACTTAACCACTTATATAAATAGAAATTATAACAGGATTTCTGTGATTTTGAAGTCATGTAAAAACAGGTTTTGAGATTTCGCATTTGAATACTGAATTGCATTGAACAACTATATTATTCTTTTGGGGATACGGTCGGCCTGTTTAAAGTTGGTCTAGTCTATAACTAGTTTATCTAACTGAGCAACGATTAAATCAGAATAATATAGGTCAGTAACCGGTTTTAGTGCAAGTTGGTTTCTTAGTATAAAAAGATTTACGTACACACTACACGTGTCTAAAGTAAAAAATTTGTATATTAAATATACATACAAATATTTGTTAGGGGTTGAAAATTTATCCAACCCACCGTTACATATATTTAAACAACTTTAAAAACTATCATTTGCGATCGCAACTAAAGCACCCAACCTATTCTATGAAAAGATCTCACAATGCTCATTTTAGTAGTTTTTAGTTTAATTATATTTTAATTTAAACAGAGTTATTAAAAATAATGACTGCCAATTACTCTAATGATAATTGATAGCACTTAAGAAAAAACGCAATTATACATACAGTGGCGGCCACGAATATATAACTTTCTTCTGATTTTTCGGCTCCTAAGTAACTCAATGGAAATAGTTCCATACAAAATTCAGTTTTTTAATTGGCTCCAAATCGTCTCTTCTTTTCAAAGAGTTCATACTTCCATCTGTAATATTAGCAAAAACGTCCCAAAAATTTGTCCACCCGAAAATTGGGTTTTTTTTGTTCAAATGCACCTCTGGCAAAAATGGAAATCACTATGAGAATATCAGAACTAAAGTTAACAAATAACATAAATTTGTGGCCGCCACTGTAAAATTATTAAATTAGACCAGAGATCAGTTATCAATTTAAGTTTGTTCGGTGTAACCACATAAAATTTGTACTCCTTTATTTATTCCTTTTTTCCAAACTTAATAGTGGGTTCTCGCCAAATTTCATGGTTACAGAATCAATTAGTACAAGATCTTCGTAACGGAACGTTGTGCTAAATTTGTAGTTCCTCAAAAGTTTAATCAATGTTATTTTAGACGACATCAAAGCATAACGCCATCCTGAAATAATAGTAATGTATTAATGTATCCTTAATGTATGCTTAATCCTTGCTTACCTATGCAATTTCTAGGTCCTTTCGAAAATGGTATAAAAGAGTATGGATGCTTTGCTTGTATGTTAACGGGAAGAAAATTATCAGGATTAAATATTTTCGCTTCTGGCCCCCAAATATCTTCACAAAGATGCATATGAAATGAGTTGATTAAGAAATTGGTTCCCTTTGGTATCAAAACTCCATTTGATAATGTCATATCTGCAACCGCTTGCCTGGCCACTATGGGAACTGGGGGAATCAGACGCAGTGACTCATTAAATATACGATCCAAGAGCGCCGATTTCTCCGTATCTTCATAGGTGAGGTCGAAATCACCTGTGTGAGGGTAAGTTTCCTGTAACTCCTCAAAGAGCTGCTCCTGATATTCAGGATACATGGCCAACAATAACAGGGTAGAAAATATGGAACTCGCCGTTGTCTCAAAGGCAGCAAGTACCAAACCAATAGACTCGTCCATAACATCTTGGTAAGTTAAATTGCCAGTTTTCAGGTGAATCAATGCGTGGTCAATAAATATATCCGGCTGAGATTGAGCTGATATATTTTTTATTTGTAATCTTGAATCGATCATCTGAAACGGGTTTGGGGTGTGGGATAAAAAATACTTTACTTTACTTATTTACCTTGGTAACAATACTGTTAATATTGGACTTGGCTTCATTGATTGGCTTCTCAATGCCCGACAGTTTGCGACCCAAAGTAGGAACCAGCCAAGGTGCAAACAAAATTCTCGAAAACATATCCATCACTCTGCGAAATGGTATAGAATATATTTCTGTAATATCAATACTTTTGCTATTGACTTACACTTCGGTGTTACGTTGTAAGGAGTTTTTCTTTGTATTTACCTCTTCCTTATCGTGGCCCATTGTGGTTTCTAAAGAAATAAAGTTTTTAAATAGAGTTACCAATCTCTCAGATATTCGTCAAAAACTGACTCTTACTTTGGGCTATTCGCAGTGTAAAGTGCTCGATATCTTTAATAAGATCCCTTCCACCTAATCCCACATATGAGTCCATCAGTTTAAGCAATACCCCTCCCTCATTGTTGAAAATTGGCAGAAAACTCAGTAGAACGCTATGTTTGAATGCTGGATTCAATAGTTTTCTACGTTTGCTCCATGTTGGGTCTGCACGATGGAGAAGTAGTTATAAATGTATATTACTTTCAAAAATAACCTCTTGCACATACTTTTTGATACAATTATTCCATTGCCAAGTACTTCAGCCATGAGATCGTAAATATGTACAGATTTGTTTACGCTAAGTGGAGAATTAAGAACCTCTTTCACCAATTGTGGATCACCCAATGCATAAAACGGATATGGTCCAAGCCAGAAGAGGAATGCTTTGCCAAAGCGACTGAAACATTTCTCCAAATAGGGTATAAGATCTTTGAAAAACATCTATAAGAATTTGAAAAATCAAAATATTTTGCTAAAAATGTTACCTTCTTTATAAAAACAATTCAATATTCCGCCCAGGAGTGGATATCCCATGGATCCTGGCACTCTCAGCATTAGAGCATAAAATCTCCGACGACTCCATAGAAAATATATCCAAGCAAGAACAATGAAAATAACAAGCAACTGTAGCGAAATCATGGTTACCGAGTTGTGCCTAAAACTGTTCTGAAATGAGATTACCTCAATGTTTGTTTATATACCCCACAGCTAGACACATTAAAAGTGTTAAAATACAATGTAATGTACACATATTATTTTAAATGGATAATTTGTTTGTGGTGCTTCAAAGTCTCTATATTTTATAATTTTTTCGCTAATTTTTCTATGTGTGATTTAATTAGTACTAAAGTTTTACAATGTTTCTATGTGTCTATTTTTTCTACCATCAATTCACGTTATTTATTTCTTTTTTCCAACGTTAATAGCGGAACCTCTTTAAGTTTCATAGTCACATTAGTAAATAAAACAAGGTCTTCGAAACGAAATTTTGTGCTAAATTTGTAGTTCCTCAACAGTTTGATTAAAGTAGTTTTTGTCGATATATATGCATATTGCCAGCCTGGAAGAATAAATCGTGTTACTATGTTCACATTGAATTTGTCAAAAATCTTTGATTTCGCTTACCTATGCAACCTCGAGTGCCTTTTCCGAATGGTATAAAAGAGTATTGATGCTTTGCTTGAATGTTTTCAGGAAGAAAATTATCTGGATTAAATCTCTCCGCATCTGGACCCCAAATTTCTTTTGAATGATGTATGTGCACAATGCATATAAACAAGTTGGTTCCCTTTGGTACTAAAACGCCATTCGATAGCATAAAATCTTCACTAGTTTGCCTACCTATCAAAGGAAGTGGTGGAATCAAGCGCATTGATTCATTCAAAACACGATTCAAATAATCCAAACTTTGTATATCCTCATAGGTGACATCAAAGTCACCAGCATGTGGATACAGCTCATATAATTCCTCGAAAAGCTTCTCCTGATATTCGGGATACATCGCCAATAGAATCAAGGTGAAGAGTACAGCTTCCGCAGATGTCTCGTAGGCTGCAGCCAGAATATGAAGGGACTGATCTATAACACTTTGGTAGGTCAAACTACCATTTTTCAGATGAACCAATGCGTGATCAATAAAAATACTCGGTTTGTTGTAATCCGTTTCAGAGTTATCATTTGTATCCAATTTGAAATCGATCAGCTGAAAGCGATATTGCTTAAGTACATCGTAGTTGAGGTAATTACAATGATCATACCTTGCAAAGAGTTCTGTCAATATTGGACTTGGCTTCCTTTATTGAATCGTTTAAGCCCGTGAGTTTGCGGACCAGGTTAATTTGTAACCACGGTGCACACACCATTGTAGTAAGTGTGTCCAGAACGCTGTGAAATACAATTTTTATAGCTTATATAAATACAATTTTTTAAAATTATTTTTCTTACTATTCAATGCTGTGAATAAAGGAGTCCTTTTTGGAACTTGGCTCTTCATCCACATCGTTGCCCATTGTGGTTTCTGGTAAAAAAAAAAAGAGATCTTTATATCGAATGCTAGCCATTTGTACAAAATGTCACTTACGTCGCGCAATACGTAGGGAGAACTGAGCCAGATCTGTGCTAAGATCCCTTTCACCTGCTCCCACATATGAGTCCATTAGTTTGAGAAAATGATTTGTCTCATTATTGAAAATTGGCAGAAAACTTAACAGAACATTATGTTTGAATGCTGGATTCAGTAATTTTCTATGTTTGCTCCATGTTGGATCTGCACAATGCAAAAGTAGATATTATTTTATATTAATTTAAATAAAGGGTAACCAGTTGTACGTACTTTTTGATACAATTATTCCATTACCAAATACTTCACGATAGACATCGTAAGCATATACAGCTTTGTTGAGGCAAAGTGGAGAATGAAATACTTCTTTAACCAATTGCGGATCATTCAACATATAAAATGGATATGGTCCTATCCACCATAAAAATGATTTACCATATCGATCGAAATTTTTCTTTATTCTTGCAAACAAGTCTTTGAAATATGAATAAAAATTATTAAATATCCATTGCAAAGCATTGAAATTATACATAATTAAATGAATACCTTCTTTAGGAAATATATCCAGGATAGAGCCAATCAATGGATATCCTTTTGGTCCTGGAACCTTTAGCATTAGAGCATAATAACTCCGACGACTCCATAGAAAGTAAATCCAAGCAAAAATAATGAAAACACTTAGTAATTGTAGAGAAATCATCTCTGTGGAATTATTTAACTTGTCTGTAGGTGGACAATCCAAAATTCCAGTTTATATACGATTTCTGAGGCACTTTTGAATACATTTCTATGCTAATTTCGGCACGTGGCCACGAGTGGCCATAATAAGTATGCATTTCTCATAATATTAAGCATAAACATTTAAATTGAAACCTTTTTTAAGAGCAACTCTCTAACACAGTTTTAGTATCTATAAATCTGCGTAGGCACTTAACGCATTTCTGGCATTCATTCTAGTACATTAGTTCTGAGCAGATCTTGAAATGTGTTTAGTGAGTCAATAAGGCAAATGCATGCAAGGGTTGATTTCATTTTTTTCATTTTCTAGTTTTTTTTTATTTTTGTGGAACGGCAAAGAAATATTATAATTTTATGCAGCCGCCGTAGCCGGACATAGATTCATTTGGTGTCATCAGTCAACTTGATGGTGTAATTATTTGACATTACAAAAACAACAGAGCCAAACAGGCCAAGTTCAAGTGAAAGTGTTAAAAATAATGATATGATACAACGAAATGGGATGCTGGCAAATGAATAAACTGGAAATGAGATACGGGATGATTGCAGTTACATACATACCCAAGGACATTTGGGAGTTTATTAATTTAAATGTCAGAATAAGAACCCAAGAGTTACCAAAAATCAATGTCAAAAGGTGAAATTTTAAACCAAAACAGTAGAACCCAAGTTGCTACCACAACATATACATATTCCACGATTTATCTTCATTAAAAGTTATACTCTAGAGTAGACGAGTGCGTCATTTAATGATCCCGGAAATGCACTACCTGTAAAAGACTTCGGTTTAGTTCAAAGATGTAGAAGTTTAGTGGCTTCTTGGGAAAAGTGAGAGAATTAGCAAGATCTTGAGATGCCTACAATCACGGACATTGTCACCTGAAAATTGAGCTGCAGGTGTCACAAAGGTGGTCGTCGGTTAACTTGGCTGACATCATAAAAAAACAGAAAGATAGAAACAAACATCAAAAAACCAACAGCTCGCATTTTAGGCAGTTAAACCAAAAAAAAAATCATATAAAAGTAATGTCTGCTCTAGAAAATAGAGTTACACCGTTTAAGTACCAAGATTTTTATATGGCCCACGAGTCAACCAGTAAAAAGGGGCAGGGGCCAGTCTCTGACAAAGTTCAACTGAAAACGATTTCTTTTTTTTTTTTTCAAGTACAAAAGCACCGGATATAAGTATATGAAAAGATTATGAAGGCCCATATGAAATTAACAGGAAATGAACAAAGCAAATAGAGGAAAGCAAACAAATATTTTATTTACTTGGCTAAACAAATATATCTATCATTTTAATAAAGAATTAAGGATTTAAAGTTAAAAGAATTATGGATTTAAAAGAGGAAATAATTATTAATTAAAGTTCAAGTCTTGTTGACAAGAGATATATTAGATTATTTTTATTTTATTAATTAGATCCCTGTAGATCCTTTTATATATTAAGGAATGTCCATTCCGGAACTCCTTAAATTAAATAATAAGCGGAAAACAAAATGATGTAAAACACGAAAGGAAGACTTACACCCTTTGGCTATGTTTTAGCTTTTATTTAGCAAGTAAACCGTTTTAATTAATATTAGCTGTTTCTTTTAATATTATCTAGTGAAAATTTCTCAATTTCCACTTGAATTTAACGAGTCAAAATGGCCACCAAATTACACACTCACACTCAAGACACACACATGCGCCCTGGCAACCTCAACTGTTGCCCTTTCAAACATTTGACCCTTTTTGCATGACCACAACAACAGCAACAACAACAACAATGAAACCCAAAAAAAAAAAAACTTTAACTAGCATTGTAACAATAGAAAAAGCTGATGTTGTAGATGGGACATTGGCCATTTTGTTGAATATTCGCACAGCTTGACCGATTGTTAAACTCGGACGGGCCAATCCAGGATATTTACTCCCCTCCGTTCGAAACTGGCCAAACAAGAAAGCCAAAGCTAATTTGAATATAAAAATCATTAAAATTCATCGTGAAAACGTCTTAAGTTTCCTTCATGCCTCATTTTTTGGGCTGTGAGAAGAAATGACGAAAAAGACGGTGCTGACCTCTGAACTCCGCCCGTTTTTTGGGTGCCGGACATGTCCTGTTTTATGGCGTTATCCTTCTCCCAAGAGTGTAATGCAAAAATTATGTGCGTGACTGACCAGTGACCGATGCCTCACTGCTGACCAATGTCCAGTTTTCAACCCTTTTCCCACTGGTTGTCCTTCAAGCGGACTACACCGTTTGCTATCCCGTCTTGAGATACATTTGTCTGCCTCGTTGCCTAGCTGTCGTCTTAATGATTAATAAACTCTAATTTATGAAAATAATCTATTTGCCCAAGTCGAGTTGAGCTTGGGCCTTGTTTGCTTGATATCCTAAAGGATCGTATCCAGGTGTAATACGATTCCTCGCATACTTTCTTGATGCGTCAATTGTGAATTTTGCATAACTTTGGCGAAAACTGACAAATTCAAACAATGCCAACATCAATCAAATGATTTAAAGATAAACACACAATGAATGGTGGGGTGATTAGACTAATAGAATGAATTGAAGAAGTTTTCTATGAATGAATTGAAAAAGTTTTCTATGAATGAATTGAAGAAGTTTTCTATATATCGTCAGACTGAATCCCACAATTGAGATTGCTAATATTTGTAAATGTTCTAGAAGGTCCTTTAGTTTATTAATATATTTTCTGAATAATAATATTAACTATTTCCAAAATTTGGACATTCTGCTGCTTTCTGGCACGTGCACAAAACCAAAGATGAGAGTGCAAAAGTCAAACTCAAGATTAAATAAGAAGCATTAACAGCTTCAGCAGCTATCCCAGATCAAGATCTGTATCAGCTTGGCATATAAATCAAAGAAAACAAGATCAACCCTTCGGGCCAAACATTTGGATCTTTGAATGAATGGACAAAGAAAAACAAACAAAACGTAATAAAAAGAAGGAGATGAAAAGGAAGCTGAGTGCCCTAATTTGTCGAGTTTGGGAAACAAGAGCAAACCCTAAACAGCAAATGGGTTAACCATCAGCAGTGGAGAGATCGAAAGTAAAAAAGGAAACCGCATACACTAAATGGTCGTCATCTAGAAGCAGGGGCAAGGGTTTATGGCCAAAGATCGGGCTGACTGGATTATGTCTGTTCATTCTCTTACGGGATCTCTTTTTTTCTTTCTTTTTACTGTATCCATCCTTTCTTTTTCTTTTTTAACCACTTGAATGCTCATTGAGTTTTTACGCATCAGTTGTTGATGATGTTGATGATGATGATGATGACGATGCTGCTGCTGAATGATTAGCATTTGAAATCCGCTTTTGAGGATCTAAAGGGATCTTTAACAATTGCCAACAATTGTTTATTGTGTCTTAACACTTTATAATACAAGGGTTGCTCTACTATTTCGTGGGCGTGTGCTGACAAGTGATGACAATTTTCCCACACTTTTAGCCAACGACTCAGCAGTATGTCCGCCCTTCCCCCCATAGCCCTCTACACCGCACAATTCTCATTGAGTGCCATTGAAAAGGCGTTGAAGCGAACAAAATTTTCACGTGTTATTTTCGCTAAATTGCGCTAATCGCTTAAACTTTTCAACCAACAACAACCACAACAAAACCAACGGCAATGGCATAAGGGAAAAAGGGAGAGGGGGATAACCACTTGCTATTTACAATAGATTTATTTAATATGTTGTCATGGTGAAAAGTTTAGGGTGAAACATATTTAAGTATAAAGGAAAAACATTTTTAATTTATCACTAGGTACTATATGTATATAAGCAAAGCCTTTAATTTAATCTTTCATGGACATACAACATAATGACCACTTAGAAAAATTCATTCTTGCTTCTCAATCCATTCATTCATTGAAGAAAATCACATTTTCATGTAAAGTGCACAATGAACACTGAATAAGTCCTGCCTGATGAGTCTCAAGTGCTTCATAAGCATTATCCTTTTTTCACATCCCTTTTGTCTGACACTTGTCTAAATGCGTCAGCCCCATCAAAAAATGAATAAACCAATGAATACTCTATATAAATACTTGATATTCAAATAGCTATGATAATTAGGTAAAAAAAACAATTTAAACGAATAATCTGAATATAGATATATGCAAAATAGTTATAACTAGGTGAACCCTTTCAAACGGATTATATAATCTATATATTCAATCGGAATCTTGATTTGCTTGCAATTTGTTGTTTTTTTTTTAATTTAATCAAAGCTTAACTCTTTTTTCCATTGGATTTGCTGACTTGACAAAATAACATTTTCCAATCAAGCCTTTTGCAATGTATAACTAAAATGAAGAAAATGCGGATGCAGGAAAAAGGAAATGATGCCGACATACAAGAACATAATTCAATCTAGTCAAGAGACTTGGGACTTGGGACACTTTGTGGTCAAACAAAGCCAGCGGACCAAAGACACATAAAATCACAAGAATTATGGCCAAAGTGGCCCAAAACCCAGAAAATAATAAAAATGAAAAGAATGAAGTGGATATCCTTTTTGGTGGACCGACAAGATCTTTTGAAAATAGTCAAGCTGCGATGGCTCTCTGGAGTGTGTGTGTGTGTGTGTATCTCATTAAACGGTATTTTTGTGGTCCCACACATATCTGAAAGATGCATCTTGTTATCTGACAAGAGATTGTCTCTCTCTCTCTTTCTCTCGCTCTTTGCGTTGGCGACACTTTTGCGTCATTTGCGGTTGGTAGCCAGTCAAACAAAAGACCTTCTTTGTGTTGGCCTCTTCAGGCGGCAGCCGGCGGCATAATCAGCATCTTTTTGCATCTTTTGCAGCCGTTGCTGCTCCTGTGAGTGGGCCTCAATGCTGCTAATGCAATTCTAATATATGTGCAGTGAATATGTATCTTTTGTTTATCACAAATGAAATGAGTATCTTTGTCTTTGAGCCAAGCGTGGGATAACCCAACATATTCTCTCTCCTTTTCTCTCTTTTCTCTATTTATCACTTGGCATCTCGCTTTCTCTCTGCTTGTTCGATCGTATAAATGTGTAGTTTCATATTGGCATAACAATTGCATCATTATCAGAAACTATACATTGTCATCTTTCAGTCTGGTACAATCTGAAATCATGGTTCAATGTAAACCTAATTGAAATTGTTCACCCTAAAAATTATTGTCGCACTTTCCTTTCTCGCTGAGATCAGGACAAAAGTTCAGACTGAAACAAGCTTTCAGTGTATACTAAGAAACATTGTAATCTACCAATCTTATATAAACACGTTGATGATAAGAGACATAGACATTAGACGTCTGTTTATTTCCCCCATATAGTATATAGTTAAACTTATTCATATATGCGTATATATATATATATGTATATATTTTAATGTCTCATTTATTTGCTAATTATACTATATTTGCGCCATGCACGTTTTGTTTACATTTTGTTGTCATGAAAATTGACAGCTTGACGAAACGAAAAGTATATATGTAAGTATGTATGTGTAGCTATAAAAAATAACTGAAATATATATAAAATATATACAATATTACTGACAGTTGCTCTCTAGAGAAGAGACGGAACATCTTGATGGGGGCCGAGGCGCATTTGATGGAGCGCCGTTGCCTTAAAAGCAGGTCAATTGACCTCGCATCGCATCTCCGTCTCAGTTGAGAAGCATTTTAAATGGCCCTTATCAGTCAGTAGCGTTCTCAAAGAAACAAAATGCTTCTTATCAACACAAAAAGCAAATCGAGGAAAAAAACAAATACTGTCTGCAATAAGAGCATGAACATCATTTTTTGGGGGGGGGGAAACAAAAATCAAAAATAAAAAAAGAATCGTCCAGCCGCTCGCAATGTTGTAGATTTCTTTAGAAAAACAATATTTTATGTTTAATAAAAATGTGGATAATCCCAAAGTTATACAAACTGGATGAGTATACATTCCAAGTAAATTTTTGAAAATTAAATTGAAGACTTGAAAAGAATATATTAAATGAAAACTTGACTTTATAAGGTTCTGAGCAAATTAATTTTTAGTTTCATCCCACTAATTTATAATAATATATACATTTATTTAAAATCTTCATAGACACTTAATAAGTAGAAATTACAGCTTTAAGAATTTTTGAACTCTAACTCAGTTTTGATGATCAAACTCGTTGTGATTTTTTCATACACTGGGTTTATTTAGGTCAATTCAATTCGCCAGCTTTCATTTATTTGGTCAATTTGTGATTTAAAATGTAGATCATTAATTATCACCCTAATCCATCAGCATCCATCATGAAGATGGTCAACCTTTTGCCTTCTGATTCCTTTTTTGGCCGTTGGAATTTCTCACACTCGTCAAGGAGCTGGAGAATAATTAACCATGCCAAAATAGCAAAAACTGACCATTAACACTATGGAATCGAGAATTGACCAAAAACGAAAAAAAAACCCATTATCTCTCTAATAACCGAAAACACACGCGTTGTCCTGTAAGGGGATACTTTCTTGGGAGATGACGTTCAGGTAAATGTGTTGAATATATTTCATAATTCTCGAATGGGCCATGGGCAGTGTGTCCAGTTTGCAACCCTTTTGGCAGTCGAGATTTCCTTTTCACTTCGTTTCTTTTCTCTTTACATAAGCCCTTTGTTTTTTTCCCATCTTCTCATTGTCCGGCAAGACCAAGCGGCGAGCACTTTGCATAATCAATAATCCTTGACGCTGCTGACCAACGAACCAACACGTCGTTGGTCTGAAAAGAAAGATAAATTATGGTTTGTAGTCAAATTGAAGGCAAAGAATCCTCAGACAAAGACTCGGCTGGATAACTGTTCGGACTGCCTATCTTTTTTTTCGAAGACAGCTGCCCGCCCCGATTGTCCCTACTGTCCTGTGAAGTGGACAATGGTCAACAAGAAGTTGTTCTTCCCTCTTTGCAAAAGGGTTTCGTGATTGTTTAGTTTAAGTTACTCGAATAAATATTTTAATTTAATTGCTCTATCGGAAGAAAACCTTGTCGATAAGTAAGTGCAAATTTGTCAAATTTTTAATACTAAAGCAATAACTTAAAGTGTTCTTTTTTACCGAATATAAGTTTTAAATATAATTTTCTTTCGAGAACCACTTACAAGATTAGTCGTTTATATTGAGTATTAAATGCGTGTTGGTTGAATTGATTGATAAGTATGCTCATTGTCAATTGACCCATGAAAATGCCTGCATTCTATGCATATTTATTTTTGCCAAATTCATCAGCCACACTACAAGCCAAACAAAAAAGGCAAACATAATTACATTTTTATTCAAATTTCAATGGGACACCTATGAGGTGCAAAGATTTGAGTGACTGGTCCTTCCCCCAATTGACCTATAGCTTGGTTTTTATTATCTGCCCCGTTGCAGAGATTCTGTGGAATGACCAAAAAGTCTTGGGACAAACGATACAGCTGTGCAAATGTCAAGACGTAAGTGTCAAAATGCTCATTAATAACGCACATCCTTAACGGACATAACAAGGATAATGCTACTGCTGCTGCTGTTACTGATTCTGCTGGTGATGTTAAGCAAACAGAATCGATGAGAATGCAAAAATTGAAAGTACACATCCTGTGAAACAACTAAGCCATCAAAGACTATCATTGACTGGACACAAAAGGGAAAAAGTTGCGTCAAAAGGATGTTTAAGGCAAGTAAACATTGAAACTGTAGCCGAGACCCAGTCAGGACGCGGGACAGGACACGGACATACCATGTGTTAAATTGAAAAATTATGATAAATAACAGGAGATGAAAAAGTTGCTCAACAACATACCAAAACATCCCACTGAGAGGCAGCTTCAAGTAATATGCAAAAGGATATTAATAGACCAGCAAAAGCCAAAGGGTTTGGGGTGAAGGTGCGGAGTGTGTTCCTGTGTGTGTGCGTGTGTGCATCGGCCTTTAAGAAAATCCATTCGCCACGGGATATCATTTACGAAGCTTCCGCATTTGTTCTTTGACCGCCCCGTTGAGGATAGAATGGGGCAGGACAGGACAGGACAGGACACACAATGCGTTGCTCCTTGTTTATCTTCTCCGCCATAGTTCACAGCAAGCTTATCTCCTTTGACGCTTATGTACACATACGTGGAAAATGTTTGCGAAAAGACAAAAACACAAAATATTGGCAAGGGATGCGAAAAGGGTTAGCATGCCAAAGTCGGTTGTAACTTTCGGTATGGCTTATTCTTATGGGATATTCACGGCTTAGTCATGTAATGCCTTAGTGCAAATGTCCTTTTTTTCCTGTGATTGTCTTTATTGGCCAACTGGCAGTTGGCGGACTACGAACGTCACGTAAATTACATACAGAGAGAGATTTGAATGGACGTTGGCGGGTTATCACCAAGTGCATTACTTTTATTTTATTTGTCTTAAGATTTGAATAAAAGTAAATTCACACCCCAAAAGGGAAGAACTGCATTTCATTAAATATTATGTATATTACAGATTTTTACCATAAAGAAAGATCAACTTTTGATATGTTTTTCGGGTCATTATTATATGGCTATCTAAAAGGGTTTTTTTTTCTAGATATTGGTATTCAATCCTCAGATGTCTCAGTTTCTATGGCTTGCATTAAGCCATTCAACTGTAACTCTTCATCTTGCAGATCCTTAAAGTAAGGTCGCGTCCTTGCTGAATCAATGGTGAAAACATTGCCCTCGAGTGTCTCACCCTTTTGATCCATTTGATCAATTCTGTCGTAGATAACACCAACTAGACCATATCTCTTTAGCGTATCTCGAACATTGACATCCGTATTCCTGGATCCCCAGACTATGCCCCGTAGATTGTTTTCGTTTAGCAAATGCAGAGCTATAGGATGATACAATATCGAGTTTGAATGCAGAGCCAGTCCAAAAAATTCCAATGCGCTCGCCATATAAACGGCATTCTGCAAAATATTAACACGTTGATCGAAATACTGCACAGGCTTCTCGGGATCCTCGGTAATTAGAACTACAGGATAGCGATTCTGTTTGTAGCGTATCATTGCACAAATGTCCGCATCGAAGGAAGAGAAAATGATACGTCGCTCTCCGGCATTTTTAAGCACCACCTCCAATATGGTGTCCACATAGACATTCCGATCGTACGTCGGCTTGAAACCATTGTCCTCCCATCGTCTAGTGCTATCAAGTTGCGTCCACTTGATCTCAATGTTGAAGCCCAATGAAGTGGGCAGAGATTCATCTTCATTGTTCAGAATATCTATAAGCAATGGAAAAGGCATTTGATCCGGTATTGACCGATCACCGTTTGTCGGATTAGTGGCGAAACGCAAGGCATAAGCTTGACGTAGCTGCTCATACGTAAAGGCCTCGAATGGCAGAGCGAAATAGTTGGAACACTTTGAGCCTCCCATGGCTAATAATTTTAAGCGATTAAATTGCTCATGCGGAAAAATCATCAGGTCATATTTGTCCAATAATGTCTCATAGGAGGGTGTATTCTGGAGGAAAAATTTCAGCACATGATCGTGATAGATAACCACTTGGCCATCTTTGGTCAATTGCACATCGAATTCCACCATATCGGCATTGTGGGCTTGGGCGCGCTTAAAGGCGAATAAAGTATTCTCACGATGAATGTTATCATCCAATTTATATGTATTGCCAGTACCCCGATGACCTACATCCAAGGGCAGATGTGAGAGTCTCCAGAATCTCTGATACGTTAGATGCATATCACAAGTAAACGAAGTCATGGGACGTATGATTAAATAGCGTACACACATCTCTATCAACGGACGATGGGTGGAGGCACAGTTGATCTTAACCCTAACAAAACCCTCCGTATTGACCAATTGATCGGGCTTAATGAAGCCATAGCCATAATGATAAGGCGGCTCATCGGGGCCGGACTTATAGCTAAATGTATACAAATCCAGTCTGTATAGCGTATCCTCTGGATGGGCTATGGAGCAATGGTATAATTGCATATCATCGGAATCACAAGGTGCCCCGTATGAAGGTTGAAAAGACAAAGTGTTTGAGCTGTGCAGATTTGCCACCTCGGTGTAGGCCAAGCGAGAACTCTCCTCGAATTCACATCGTTTTCTTGCTATTGACGTATCCTCTTGACCATCGCCCGCACTCTCTGGCATCTGAAACATCGGCTGAATATGCACATAGAGCAATCTGCGAAGTTGCTTTAGCCATATAAAAGGAGCATTGAAGATCTTGAATTGAATATATGTCTCTGTGGTAGACCAACCGCGATTAACGCAATACTTCGCATCACTATCATCGTTCTTATATCCAAAGCGATCGCAGGGCTTTAGCAAATTTTGACAGGGTCGTATTAGGCGAGGTTTCAGATGTACCTCCCAAAAACGTATAATAGTCTCACCCGAGTTTGAATCGTAGGCGACTATACAATAGCGATACTCAATATCAATATTGCGGGGTATATTTATAGTCAACTCGAATCGGCGACAGCTGCATCCTTTTTGGCACTGACAATTTGTGCGTCCCATCAGGGCCACTCTCTGTGGATCCCAATTGCCCAGTTCATCACAATTACCAATTATGCCCATATACTCATTGCCCAACAATGGCTTGTCATAGGTCACACAAAATGGCCAATCTGTGGTGGGTATGGGTTTAATTGCAGTAGCATCCTTCCCATCTAATAAACTACATCCTGAGTTTTCAGCTTCCGATGGAAGAGAGCAACTCTCTCGCTCATTAACAAAGAACCAACGATGCATTTAACGGCAAAAAACAAAAATTTCGGACAATTGAAAACAATTTGGATAATAAATATATCAATATCTTTATATGTATATAGATGACAATAAAGAAAGTGAAGTAGCTACTCGATTTGGTATCGAATATCTTGAAAAATTTACCTTAACTTGATAAAATGCCATTGGTTTTTATTCAAGTCATCTGTTTTATTTGCCCCCTTTTTCTGATCTCCTCTTGTGGCATGTGTCTTTGCGCCTCGTTTGCCGCTTAATCGCTGTTGACGTACATAAATTTCCCATCAGTTTTAGAGGCAATTAATAACAACAAAACTCTCGACTTTTTCACTCTGCCCATTTGGTGTGTGTATCACCCCTTCTGTTTCGGTATTTGGTTCTGTTTGTTTTGTCAAAACAAAGGGCTTAGTCTGATGACGGGTAATACGATCCAGCGATCAGAGAAGCCCTTTAAAATCTAGTAATGTAGTGATTTTGAAGGTAAGGTGAGAATTCCAATTGGGAAATGGTTTCATTCATGACAACTGTCAGGCAATTTCTATTTTTGTTATGCCTCAGTCTTTGAGTATCCTCAAAAAAAAAATTGTTCTCACAGTTTCATAATTAAAGTTGAATTTTAAAATAAACACAATAATTACCCAAGGCTCTTGGTTTGACTAATTTTGTTGTTCCTCCTAGGACTAGGGGTGCGATAGCCACCCCTCTGTTTTAGTTCTAATTGTAAAGTTCCTGGCATGTCTCCTGTCGCAGGTGGTTTGTTTCATGCTTTTTTTCCCCCTACCTAACTGACTTACTGAGAGAGAGAGAGATTGAAGATTGCGTGTACTGAAACATTTTCCAAAAGACACACACAAACTCAGAGATTTTTCCTGCCCGGTGCGTGTGTTTGTGTTGGTGTACCAATTTTTATAGTTTCCGGATCAAAAGATCATTTCCTGACAGGATGCTTACTAACTGGTGGGAAAATTATTAACAGAACTTCTAGAACGATAGTGAGAGAGAGTCCTGCATATATCCTTTAGATATGACTCTAACTTGATTAGTTAAAATTATTGAATATTTCACATTTTATAGATCATTTAACTCTTATCATTAACCTTTGCCAAAGTATACCAAATCATACTAAATATGCATAATCGAGTGACTAAGATACAGTTCTTTGTTTATCCAAAGTCCACACGCCTGTCACATGGCCATTGCGACTGACACTGCATAAATTAAGAGCGGAACCAAAATGTGAACACATGTCCAAACCGCAGAACGAGTGCTAAAAGTGCTGTCCCATGGCCAGCTGTCTGCACTGAGGAGAACTGAACTGAAACCATAGACGACTGATCCGTTCGAGCATATCCTGGACAGCAGGTAGATCTCAACCTCAACCTTCCGACACTTTCCGTTTTCTGTGCACTTGACTTGGCATTGGGTTTGAAGTGATTTTCAGTTTTTTGTTGTTGTTTTGGCACAAAAACCGCAGCATGTGCCAGCAGGTAGACCCCTCCTCACTCAATTCCCTCATTGGGCCAAAGATCATTGTCGACTGTCAAGAGGAAAATTTGCAGCATTTCCCGTAACAACAACTAAACAAGGAAACTCCTAACATCAAACACTAATTAAGCATAAAGAGACTAATTTTCCTACTCTCGTGTGTGTGTGGGAAAATCAAATTGGAAATTTGTCCAAACTCCCGGAGGATAATCCACAAAAAAAGAAGAAACGAAAAACGCTGCTTTTCTCGCGGTAGTCAAATTACCATCTGTGTGCAGGCGCAATGAATGCTCATTGCACTGGAAGGGGGGGAAATGTGGGGATCATCTAAGGAAATTGCTTACAGTTTTTCCTGCTTTTGTTTCTTGTGTCTTATGTAGTTGAATATCCTTGGGAATCTTGTGGGTTGCTATAGATTTCCCTGCATATTTGTATTGGTTTTTGTTTTTACGTGATTTTTGGAGCAAGTTGATTTCCTGGTGGGATATCCGGGTCAAGGTAACAGGATGTGTTTGCCTATGGACAGGTTTTTGTCAAAGATCATAACAGGTGAAGGAAAACCAACGAAGGGGAGTTTTGTTATTTTTTTAAATCAATTTTTTTCATAAATCTTTTACCCAAAATAAATTTGTATAAACCATAAATCATTACCTCAAGCCACTTGAAAGTCTTCATCTACCCACTGCATGTCACTTCACTTTTGGAAGTGTCAATAAACTGGCGCACAATGAAAATCAATAGCCGGAAAATGGGAAAATAGTTGACAAAGCAACCGTAAAACAAACTCGAAACCGAAAACAACAGAAATCACAAATTAGCTACACAATCGAATGTGTGAGAACGAAAAAAACAGAAAACGAACCAACCAAATGAAAATTTAAATACTTAAAAGAGAAGAAGGCGAGAGGAGAGAAAAAACAACGTGGAAATCGACACATGGCCTGACATCTGGAGGAAAAAAAATATATATGGAATAATATATATGACATATACTGCCATCAGGATCTACACATCTCGACCATGGAGTATTGCAATTGGGGACGTCGTGCATATCATAGACTCATTGGAATTTGTTACACCAAGTCAAGGGGGGAAAATCTACATACATACGTTTCCGTGAGAATTATAATACACACAGGATGTGTGTACCAAATGCGACTTTGGGGATACATAAAAAAAAATATAAAAAAAAAGTTCTTTTAGTTGCTTTTTGTTTTACTAACTAAGATACATATCTTTTGAAATCCTTTCTACAGTTTAGTTATCACTAGTTCAATGATTTATTTACAGTTTGGAGAATTCAAAGAAATTTGAATACTCTTTCATGGAATTATCTCTTGAATATTGCTCTAGTTTATGCCAGTCTTATCAGTAATTGAACACTTTGGAATTTTATTTATGTCTCAAACGATAAGCACTCGACTAGAGAGATAACACTTTTTTTCTATAACGATCCGTACTGGCAATCCCCTTTCGATGTGGCCAGCCACATTATGAGTCAATAAAACTCTCAATATTTATATGAATTGTTATTAAAATTGATTTGGTATGGCAATAAATAAGAACAAAAAAACAAGGGGAAAAAATTAACAACCCTTTAACAGAAAAAACATATATGATATGTTTACTCCTTTGTGTTTATTGGAAATTGGAAACCCTTCGGGCAATCAAAGTCAAGGAGAATTGTGTGAATTACATATGTGGGGATTCAGCAATTAAGTCGAGATCCGGTGACTCTTAGTTAAGAACGGTTAATTCAAGCAAATGTAAAGGAAGTGATTAAGTATTTGCTTTAAGGAAATCGTATAAATAGCTACAAATGTCAAGCAACTGGAGGGCCGGATGTACCTCGATGACGCCAAAGAATTCAATTTGCATAAATACATACATATACTCCATCAAAAAGGTAGGGAGGGGGAAGAGGTAAGCTAAAGCACAGTACACAGATGTTTGATATTGTAAATGAGACTTCAGCACCTTTTCTAATGTGGTCAGAAAAGACCTTAGACCATCTGTCTGGACAAAATGTGGACAATAAACCAATTTCAACGCCCACAAAATGACCATGAAATTGCTTACGGAAGGAAATAAGTTCATGTGCCACAAAAACATGGCCCGTAAAGACAATTGCTTACCAGAATTTAGCACGGGTCATGCCAATGGGCAGGTAGTAGTAAGGAATGATGGCAAAAACTATTTAGTTGTCATTTTCGTATACATAATGGACAAAAAAGGAAATATGCCGACATAAAAGGCTAAAATGTCCATAAATATGGTCAATTATTTTGGTAGCAGTCTCCGTTACTGGTCGTCTATGTGTGTGTGTGTGTTTGCGTGTAGGAGGTATTTGTCATTCTCCTTGCTTGGTATCCTTTTCATCAGCACGTAAATCAAGGAACAATAGTGTATTGAGAATTTACTGGTAGCAGAAGAAGGTGTGCCACCTTGCACAATAGAAGGCCAGGCGACACCTTCTTCCACATAATGTCCAAGACAAAGACATCAAAAGTCAAACCTCTGGCTTGACCAAGGGCTCATAACTATTTTTGTATGACTTTTCGTATCAGTTTGTAGGTTGTTGTTTTTTGTTTTTTTTGTTGTCTCTGCAACCGCACCCACTGCAGATGTCAGTCTAATGCGGTAATTAGATAATGCCTAGAGGCAGCCTGGTCTGGCGGGCACGCGGCATATCTCATACCTATTTCGATGCCTTTTTTCTGTTATGGGTTAAAGATTGCAATCTTTCGGGGTAATGTGATACTTGAGTTGATTCTGTTTCAAATTCACTACCTCAATTGTCCCATCGAAATACAGTTTCATTTTCAGGCCCACTTTTCCCACCCCTTTTTTTGTTTTTTTTGGCGAGTTAAGAGATCTGTATCAACATTTCGTACCCCTGTCGGAGATTTGGAAAGAGCATCCTTTTTTTTATTTTGGAAATCTAAACCACACAACATTAGTAAACCCATTTTTTTCCAAGTCGATTGTTCTTTTACCGCAATTGTAATTTTATCATCCAATTTGCGCATTTTTTTGTTACTGTTTGTGGCAATTAAAAATGGGTTTGAGTTTGGGTTAAGGCAAATTGAAATTGTTGTATTGCTGACTGAAATGAAGATATTTGATATTTTTTTGGTGTATATTTTGATTAGCCTTCATTTTTGGCTAATTTGTAGGACTTTAACGAGTTTGGCGAACTAAAAAACATTCTAAGGGATTTTCAAAGATTTTTATTAGAATTAATTAAAGTCTTTAAAAAGTTGAAATATTATTTGAAAAACGTTTTCCTACTATCATAAGGCATTTTTCTATTAGAATTCTTTATTCTTTCGATTAGGAAGATATGTTCTCATATCTCAGATGGCCTTTCATTAGCTGGCAAACATCTTCTAAAGAACTTTAACCTGTGACACAGCATCTAACCTCATCTAAATAAACTGCAACCCTTTTGCAACCCATGAATATAACCCTTTTGCTGTGACCATTGGTCAAATGTCAGTTAGAAAAACTTCTAAACTCCAACATTCGTGGCCTGGCCAGCTGTCAAAGATCGTCTAGAGAAATGTAAGTATTTGCAGAGGAATTTTTTCTCATTATCAAGACACAGCATCCCCTTGAACAACCCTCGGGGTTAACATCTTGTTTCGCAACTTTGTCAAACACAATTAAAAAATACAAAAAGTAAAGAAACAAAATAAATCATAATGCAGTTTTGATTGAAGTGCCCTGGCGAAGTGTCAATCAAGGAATTAAAACGTATTTTCAAAGAATTTGCCAAAAAGGCAATTGTATTATTAATTAAGTGATATATATATACATGTATATATACATATATATATTTATGTAGCTACCTAAGCGAAAATAATAAATATCAAATGGTTCAGTAAGCATTCCAAATATCCTGAAGAACAAAAAAAATAGGGGAAATTTTCTTTACAAAAAAGCAACGATTTTATCCCAAAATGAATTTCAAGTTTTGTTTTTTTTTTCCAACTCATGCACCCAAAAAAAAGTAAGAAAAACACTCAAATTTAATTCAATTGTTCGAATTCATCATGCAAATGCAGAAACCGTTGTAAGGTCCGCTGACCTCAAAGGTCAATGCTGACCGAAGGGTTGGCGCGTCTTCTGTCTTTCTTGGTTGACTATTTGTCCAGGTGCTGCAAGCTCTGGCGATCTTACGTCATGATGAGATCTTTCATTAGAAAATCATAAAAACATATTCCCCCAAGACAATTTCTAAGCCGTGACAGATTTTATCGTAACGCAGTTAGAATACTGAAATCTGAAATTGAAGGCAGATGTCTCTGGATTATACTTGGCAGATACTTGCCGAATTCAATTAGTCCTCAAAAAGGAGCCAATTTTTATGACGCATATCAAATGGGCATTGGCCCATGGGACAATGGACGAATCCTTGCTATTAGATTGCCATTTATGGCATAGAATTGAGGAGCTATCATTTTATTGAAGTGTGATACTGATATTGATTTTTCTATTCAAAGATCTGATGAAAACTCAAGCAAACTTTATTCGTTATTTATGTGGCTCAAGAGGCTGCCAATGCTGCCAATTTACCCTACATTTAAGAACTGAGCCAACATTTGATTTTGATTTGAGATTTTATTGACTGAAAACAAAATCAAGAGTCTTCTCTCGTTTCTCCTTCTATCATTGGGGATGTGAAACGGAACCACATCTTATCTCCACCTTTGGGCTCACCTTCCGTTTTTTTCAAAATCTTCATCTCTTTTCACTGTCAGTTCCCACAGCATTTTTCACCTTTTTCAGTTGCTATTTAAATTACTCTTGGTCCATAGCAACTACATATATTTGTATATAGTGGGGATCTGTTGTGTTGTTTAATGTCTAGAGCGACCCAGATGCACTACAATCATTATTATCATGATTAGCACAAATATTTGCCTTTAGATAAACCGCTGAGTTCATTTCATTTAGATCTTTAGGTTTGCTTTTTGTGGTTTGCCTCTTGTATGTTGACTTATTACTGCATTACGCATACTCGCACTTCCTCTTTGGAATTTTCAGGTGACTTCATTCATAAAACTAAGCAAGATCTTGGTGAGAAATTCTGTATTCCGAGTATTACAACATCATTACATACACATAGAACTGAAAGATATTTCTAGATTGCCGCTAAAGCAATGGTTTGTTCTAGTTATCTTGTTTTTTTTTTTGGGAGTTTTGTAGTGAAATGATAAAAAAAAAAAAACATACATAGATAGAAATATATTTGTAAGATTGCAGCTGGCTTGCCCTTTCCCACAGCCAAAGAACTTAAGTATTTTTTGGCTAAGTTCAAAGGTCATATTAGGAGAATTTAAATTAAAATTAAAATTTTTTGGTAGAAAAACGGGTTTTATTTATTTCCTCTTCTACTCATGTGTCCCATGAGAAGTTTTCGTCCATTTTGACCTTTGACACTGGCCAAGCAAGAGCCACCCCATAAAGGAATAGCCAGTCAAACAGGATACGAGAAACTTTCCTTGTCCACCTTTATACAATTTTTTTTTTGTTTTTTTTGGCAAAACTTCAACTTTAGTTAAGCCAAAATCTATTTCCCACATTTATTAATAATCTTAAGCAGATCAGAGATCAATTGTTCAATTAAACTGAAAAAAGAAACACAACAAAAGTTATGAATGAATTGCACAGAGAGAGACCAGAATTGTTGAAGGGAGCTTGCTGTGCTTCCACAGTCACTTAATCATGTTAATGGCATTAAGCAGCAGCTTAATCGACGGCAAAGATCTAAGCAAAACCTCGCGTCGATAATCAGCCATGGAGTACTGGAAGTCGAGGAAGCTAGTGGGTCAACTGGGGGAGCTGTATCGAACGGTATCGGGAGTAGGGAGTAGGGAGAGGCAGTGCTGAAGTCAAAGACCACCCAAGTTAGTTTAACATTTTGCTCATTTGCTCAACTCTCTCATCTAATTAAAGACAAAAAAAAAAAAACAAAAGTGAGCCGCCTTGTAAAATGTCAAACAGATCACGAACCTTTCCCCCTTCGTCTTTCCTCCCCTCCATCAGCCACTAACAGCTGCTTTGCAATTGCAAAATCAAAAAGCATTTAGTTTACAATTAAATGAAGTTTTTTTTTTCTCTCCAAGAGACAAGAGGGGGAACAAGAGATATCATAATGAAATAATTGCCCGGCAAGCTGGACCCCAATGTATTGACATTTCGACCACTTTGACACTTTAATATGTTTGCTTGCCAAATGAACAAAAAACCAGACCACAATAAAATAATAAAATAAAAGCAAAGTAACAAACAAACTGCTGACCGAATGTTGCAATTGAAAGGGGTTAAACTTTTTGCTGATCTCGAGCTGAAAACAAGCAGCAGCAGCAGCAGCATCTCTTTTTGGGCTCAGAAAAACGAGTTGGTCGGTCGAATAAAGCCAACAAAAAGTCCAGGACCAATGAAAATGGAATTCTAATAACTAAGGTTGGTTAATATTCAAATGGCTAACAAACTTTTCAGTGTTTTAGTCCTTAAGGGCGTTTTTTCGGCTTGACTAAAATTATGCACTCTAAAGGTAAGTTTAACATTTTATATTTGGTTTGTTGTTTGGTTCGATTCTATCCCTTGCATCTGTTGTAGTTACTTAGTTTAGTAACTAATTGGTTTATTTCCAAATGATTTCCCTAACCGACAAAAAAAAAAAAAAACAACGAACAGAACAAAAGTCGAACATAAAAATCAAATTAGTCACACTTGGCACAGAGCGAACCAAAAGCGATAAAAATTATAATTAATGGTTAGCTAAAATCAAAATTTAATTTTTGCGCTCTATTTTTACTTGTTGTTTTTTTGTTTTGTTGCTTTTCGCAATGAAAATGCCTAAAATCTAAGTGAAAAATGTCGAAAAATAACTGAAAAAAAAGAGGGAAAACCTGAACAGAAATGCATGCAATTATTTGCAGTTTTCCAATTGTCGAAGCGTGACGAGAGGAGGCGATGCTGTCAGGATTTCGAGGGGGGAGGGGGGTTTAGGTGAATGGAAACGCTAAGGGAAGAGGAATCAGCAAGAAGGGGAAGGGAGTTTTTGCATACTCTCTATATGCAATGGCATAGAAAATTGTTGCGAAATTTTCTTCATACAAAGCGTCGGCGCCCTGCCACACCCTAAAAGACTGTGCGTGTGTGTGTATGAGATAACCTTTGACCTAATTCCTTATGGTTTGGCAAATATTTTCACTACTGTTGCCTTTTTGTTGTTTTGTTTTTTTTTGCATATGCAGCCGTCTTCGAACCTTTTGAATATTTTACATTATGTTAAATGCCGCGTTGAAATCAGGGTGAAGAGAAACATCAGGGAAAATGGGTCAAAGGAAAAGCCGCATGGCTTCAAGAATTTGTTTTCTTTATTCTTAATATTTATATATTTTGCATCTTTGTTCATATTTGACTTTATTTCAAGACATCAATGTTTACTGACAGCTCACTGGGAGCCATGAATGGAATGGATTTCTGAAGTAGATTAAAAAGATTTTCGCGAATTTTCATTATAAATAGAAAGCAAAGTGAAAGAAATTATGGCATGAATGTTGATATTTGTTTTTTCCCATGAAAAAGTCGTTATATTTTCTGTGAGATTCTAACGGTCAAATGTCCATCAGAAACTTCATCTCATTTGTAGAAGGTCGTTTGTTGTCTGGTCAGTGGTTTAACTGGACCAAAGATGAGAAAAACCTTTATCACCTCTGAACTGGTTACCCTCTCTGTCTCCATCTCTCTCTCTCTCTCTCTAGGCGCCTTATAAAATGTCAGCATCAATTAATAAAGAAAGTTCTTTAAATGAAAAGTGAACACACTTCTGGTTTTTCCCCCTTCAATCCATTACTTCCTTCCGCTGAACCCAAGAAGTCAGCATCTTTGATCTCGCAAGGGGTTTGTTCCCTCTCAGCATCCCTTTTTTCTTTGTTTTGGGTATCATTTTGATGAACTCTTTACCAAAAAATATTAATTTTTTCCCTTTTCTTTTTAACCCAAAAACAGATTCTTGATCTTTGCCAAGAAGGGCCTCGGTCAGGGCAGGGAAGGGCAAACACAGCATCTTTCAGGGTATTTTTTTTTATTTGTAGGGTTCAGTCGATTGGTTAACGATCAGGTTCAAGGGGTTGTGTTTTTTTATTGTCAAAACAACTTATTAATTATTTGACTAAAAATAACAAACGGATTTCATCTATTAATCTGTTGCCAGCTTATGTCATTGGAAATTTCGTTTAGCTAGCTGATAAGGGAACATCCAATTCTCAATTTAAAACATTCTTTTTTCGTCTTTTTTTGTGTTTTGTTTTAATGGCCATCCCGAAAGAAATCCGAACTGATAAGCGTTGAATTTGATAAGGAACAAATGTAGACATCGATTTGATTTAAAACAAATTATTTTTGCTTTTGTTTTGTCTTTTTTTTTGTTTGGGGAGCCTTTTGCGTATGCTCCACTTCACTGTTGGGTTAGTTGCCTGTAACTGTAACTGGAAAATGGAAATTACTTTCATTTCTTATTTGGTATAATTTTCCCTTTTGGAAAATTTTATAATTCTTTATGGTTTTTCTCTCTCGGCCCCATTCTCGACCTGGAGGTTAGAAGAGCACAATATTTGATTAACAAATAGGAAAAAAAAAACCATATACTGCCAAGTAGTCTCTCTCTGTCTTTCTCATAAAAAAGGGGCGGGTCTTACGTGAAAACTGAGTTTCTCAGTCGTTGAGTTTTGCCAGCAAGCCGAGTGAGATTCAACTGTGAGTGACTCTGAGTGAGTGAGAATTTCTTTTTGGAGTGTATTCCAATTGGCCTGACTTAACAGAGACCCTTAACAGAACCCGAAAGTAGCTTAACAGAAGCACAAGTTTATAGTAGAGAAATTTATAGGAACAGTAAATGGAAAAGTAAAGTAACTTGATTATAATTATCACACTTTTTATACCTTGTTTAAAATGAGATCTCATAGACATTTCATGTGGGGTAATAACTAAGCCAAGTCTGTGATTCATTCCATAAACATTATATATACCACGATTTGTAAATTAAATTTTTAAAAGCCTTTTGTATAAATAGGATGTATATAATGTGTAGAAAATGCACAGAAAACAAGATTTGATGTATTACATAATATAAATCCTATTCTGTCCCACCAATCGCTAGTAAGTGTCATTTATGCTTATAAGATGATGCAGCGGAGGTGACACACAGTCTCAGCTTTTTGCCATTGAGCTCTGGCTAAGGACCTGGAATAAAAACCTTAACAAGTGGACGTTCTTGCTTAGAAAAGAGAGCTGCCCACTGGTGTCCCTAAACCCACAAGGCTCCTCTGTAATATATCTGACTCTCATAATGGACAGATGGCTTACTTGGCAGTCACATATAAGAGCAAAGGGAAAATTGAAATAGGTAAGTCATCAATTTGGAAGTAAAACCGTTCTTGTATATCTAAATTTAACCAGTTTGTTAGGCATAATCTCAGTTTTTGGGAGGAAATTTATACTAAGTTGTTAAAAAGTTGTTTTATCTCAAGTCATTATTCAGATTTTGTTCTTTAAATATTCTGTTATAACTTAAAAGTGTTGAATTTAAACTTCTTAAAGACTTTCTCAGTATTTCAGTTGTATTTCTTGATTTCTATAAAGATTAAAGAAATGATGTTAGGCTTCAAGTAAGGAACCTATTTGACTTTATCTTTTTGGGTTGCTACACATATGTACATACATCTATGGATGTGTCTCTTTCAAGGAATTCTCTCACACTCCTTGGCAGGAGTAACAATGGCAATAATAAACTTTTCCAAAACGAGCCCTAAAGGCAGCAATTACAAATCGCGTACCCATATAACAGGATACATATGTGTTTAAGGAGAGGAGAGGTGGGAGGCATATGACGCGAAAGGATAAAAAGCCGGATGCTAAAATATGGATAATAAATGCGCCAAGGCAAGATGATACACTTAGACACACACACTCCCACACACACACACACACACAAGGATGATGAGTTAAATGGCAAATGCTAATGGATATATGACAAGGCAACGGGTCGGGACGGCTGATGGGGGAGGAGCTGGTGGGGTTGCTCCAACTTTATTGCCATCTCCCTCAGCGACACCACTAAAGCATATGCAAATAAATGTATGAGCTTGCGTAACATGTGAGGCGTCATGTGAATTTAGTGGTTCCGGAAGTCTTCCAAAAGGCGAATTTTATTGCCATCTTGGAAAGTTTGCTTACGCTTTGTGGCATAAATGAGACGAGGCAACGCGGAAAAGGAAAGCGAATTGAAATTCATGAAGCATATGAAAGGGAGAAGGTGGCCACTGTTGACTTGTTACCAACTTGGGTGCCTTCGAGGCGTTAATCCGTGGGTGGGCACCCAAAAAACCAAGAACCACAAAAAAAAAAATAAACATATGTTTGTTTATTCATTTGGTGAAATTGTAGGCAAACAATAAAAATGTTTATCACACTTAAATTGAAAATTAATTGTTATGTTTTGTTGGTTCTCTGGCAAGGAGTTTAATTAAAAATTTCACTTCAAGTTGGAAAAGTTGAAAAATTTCTTCTACTTCTTCTTCATCTATTGCATTCTTCAGGGTGTGTGACACATCTTCCCGTTATGGTAATAAAAAAAATAGTAATCAGCATTTTTAGAATTTATGCAGACAGGCTCCACATGTAAAATATGTGAAAAATTCCATTTGGCCATTTCGATTAATTAACAATCTTTTCACCAAGAAAGAAAAAAATTTGAAACCAGTAAGAAAACAACAAAGAACACAAAAAAAAAACATTGAAGCTCTTGCAACTGCAACTTATCCTCACTTACCGCCTGCTGCCAAGACTTCCAATGCCTTGAGATAATTAATGATGTGACACGCGGATTCATCCTCAACTCAAACTCGGATTCAACTTTCTTGCCTCTTGTGCAAATATTAGCAAATTATTTTAGTTTTAGAAAATCTGCCTCGTCTTCTTCGACGTCGTCATCGTCGTTGTCTGCTGTTTACATTTCTTGAGCCTTTCAATTTTCTTAAATGGTAGCTAAACTCGGGCAGAAGTGAACCCATCCGCATCCGCATCCCCCACTCTTTATCACAATCCTCTTTCATTTCATCAGAGGGCACTAATGATGTTCTATGTGGGTTTCATTTGACGCTATCTCTCTCTCTCCCTCTTTATCTCAATATTTGCTTTTTTCCATTTGGTTAAATGTTGCCCCGAGTTGACTCAGTCTCTGGCTCATTCTTAATTGTTTCCTTTTGTCAACTACTTGGAGTAATTAAAAACACCTTTCAAATGTCGAAGGATAACACAAAACTGAACTCAACTCGGAATCGGCATACATTCTCTCTTTGGTCAAAAGAAAATTCATCTTAACGACACATTTTGTTTGATTAGCAAATTTGTCAAATTTGTGCAAAAAATCCATTTATCAAATTGCTAATGATTTTCTGTAACTACATTTGGTAAATGAAAATGATGCAAGATTGAAAGAAAAAATTCCATCTATCTAGAAGGAAAGATTCCATAACACCTAAAGAGGTATGTAGTTTTAGTCCATTGGAATCTATATTTAATCGAAATGTATACTCAGTTTTTGATATAAAGTTGATCTTAAGAAGTCTAAAGAACAAGTGACTAGTTAACAATGACCATCTTGCCTTGAGGTCTTCATGATTGGCACTCTTTCATCATCATGGGTATTGGAATCATCTGGCTAATTTAACCTCGAATCGAATGATGACCCAATGAGGAGGCTACTGATTGTTGAACTTTTGACTTGTATCGGTACTTAATAGAAACGCAATCAAATAATTGCGTAAAGTGTGCCACAATCAAATATAGCAACAAATTAACACAAAATGCCAACACCAGCAACAACAAAAAAACAATTTATTAAACAAAAAAAAAGAGCCAATATTAGAAGAAAAAAATATTTTTGCCAGCAAATCGATAAACCGAAGAAGAAAGACGGATAAACCGCAGACACAAACGCAGACATTTGCTTTGGGGGATCTGTGAGGCGATAAGTTTACAATTGCTTATGGACTTCAATTAATCTGTGAAAGCGCCTACGCAGTGAGAATCCAACGCCATAGAATAGAAATTGCAATGTTCACCAAGTTCAGCAACGGTTTCAAGCTGGGAATGGGTATGAAGAGGGGTTTGGAAACCGCAGACGCCGCCGCCAGAAGAAGACAATTGACCTGAAATTTTATTGAAGATGTTCATTTTCGTGGAAAGTCTATAGAAGCAAAACGAACGGTAAATGAGCAAAGCTTCTGCCTATGCCCATGGCATGGCATAGATGATGATGATGATGCCGCTGATGATTGTAATCTTATGATCATTATAATTATTATTTGCCTTTTCGACCATTATTATCAAAATGAAATCGCCATTATGTGCATGTCCAATATTAGGAGTGGAAAGAAACTTGAACCCTCACGCATCCCAGTAAAGGGAACTCTAAAAAAAAAGTTGAAGGAGGAAGAACATCAATGGATTGAAACCTTAGCTTAGCCCTATTTCACACACCCACACTCACACACACAACACACACACACAAAATCCCCACATGTAGCAGCCACAACACACTGGGAGCAACTTAAATTGCCTTCCTCTTAAATTGAACTTGCAACTGAAGTCTTGAACTTGAACATTGCACTTTGGAGGCAACAACAACTACAACTACAACAACAAAGTAGTTGATTTCTATATTTCTGGCTACAGTTATATATAAATCAATTCAATTAGATTTTGTATAATTTCAACATCATTATATAATAGCTTGCAGGTGTCCTTTTTTTAGTTGCTTCATTTGCAATTTTGCATGAAATGAAATTAGAGCGGCCATATGTAGAGGGGCCCAGGTGCTCAAATTGGTTTTCAGGCTTTAAGCCAAAATTTGAAATACAAAATAAAAAGAAAAAAGCATCATTGGCCACACACTCATCCAGCATATCCAGGGAGGTTAGGCGAGCAAAGTTCATGGCCAATGGACGTGTCTGTCTGATGGTGTAGATGCATCTCTCAATTGCATGTGAAGCTGGGCCAGTAGCTGCCAATTTCCTCTGTTTCGAGTGTGTGTGTATGTATGTGTGTGTGTGTATGTGTCATTTGGGGGAAAAACTTCTGACCTCCTCACGCACACGTTAAGCAAAAAAACTAAAAACAGACACGAAAAAGAAACCAAATTACTGAAGCGCCGCATCTAATTCAATAAATGGCAGGCGCCATTTTTGTCTAAAAGAAAATTGAAAACTTGATTGGCTTTTTCCTTTTTTTTTTGGCGCAACGAATTTTGAATTTATTAGTTGGGAAAATAAATAACTGGTAATTATAATAAACGAGTTAATAAATGAATTAAGAAAGTGCTCACCAGTTATTTTATCGAGATGCTTTAGTCAATTGTTCGCAAATGTTAAATATTTTTATATGTTAATTCATTATATATTAGATTCAGATGCAGAATGAAAGCTAAAATTATGAAAGAACTAATGTGTTCTTGATCTAAGAAATTTAGCTTACCTATTGGTTAAGTATGAATAAAATTGTTCAAGCCTAACTTTCTAGTCTTTCAGTTTTTAATCCAATAAACTGAAGAAGTTATATGCATCTCTTGCTGATCATTGGAACCACATTCGTCTATAAAAGCAAATATAAAGATTGTCCATAAATAATAACATCGTTTCCGAATACCAAATATATATTTTAAAATCAATAATTTCTTTAAAAAATTTCATTAAATTTTTGAAGTTTATAAGATTTTTTTATTTAATGAGAAATTTTCTTTTTTCTTTTTTTGAAGAGTTATATACTTATATATTTCAGTAATGCAGTCATCTCAGGACCCAGGTTTTTAAGGCAGCTATATGGTATAGTGGTTCAGTTCAACGAAATGTTAATCTTGACCTCAATTAGGCAATAAAAATCTTAAGTATGGGCAATAAAAATCATAAATACTAAAATCTTTCTGCTAGTTTTGTAATAAAGTTCACGCCCTTATTGATATGCAGAAAAGGACGGATGAATATGGCTATATGGACACGGTTTCTCATGCTGATCAAGAATTTATATTCATAGTTTATAAAGTCGGAAAGGTCTACTTGTCTGGATTGCCAATATCTGACTAAAATTGTAATAACACTTACAAACTACTCCGACGAAGCTAGTTAAACTAAAGTATAAACTATTGTCCTAAATCTCTTTTATTAGATGATATAAAATAAAAGATGAAATGCCCAAAACTAATCTGACACTCATATAAATGTTTACTTTAGGTCATACTATAAATTATTGATTGATTTTTGTTAAAAAAAAAAAGATAGTATGATAGTATGGATTGGTTTCAGTTTAAAAACATTCAAATTTTAGGTTAAAATATGTACATAAATATTTATTTTTTGAGCTTCTAATAAACAGATGCAGAAGCTGACTTTTCGGCACGTATGAAAATATTTTGTGAAATTGAATTCCCTATCTAATGAGACGATTTTAGGATACAAATCATTTCGTTCATAAGAAGTTAAAAGCCTGTTAAAAATTCTTGGCCCCTCTACTAATCGTAAAATAAAAGATTTGTGCTTCAAAAATGGTCAAAACTAAACTTCAAACTTTCAGCTGCTCCATTGAAGATGGTTCTTAGCCAAAAAATAAGAAAAAAACAAAACGAAATGCAGAAGCGGCCATAAAGAAGCTTTTACGGCCGAACTTGGAAGCCAAGT
This sequence comes from Drosophila willistoni, assembly GCF_018902025.1. Classification (NCBI taxonomy): domain Eukaryota; kingdom Metazoa; phylum Arthropoda; class Insecta; order Diptera; family Drosophilidae; genus Drosophila; species Drosophila willistoni. The sequence continues at coordinate 28,917,024 of NC_061086.1, read as the reverse complement.
CGAGATGATAAATTGTCTGACATGGTCAGTTGGTCGGTTGTTTGGGTTGGCTAGTGGTTTTTTGTTCAAGACATTTGTCGATATTTATTTTGTGCTTAGGTCGACAACTTTTCACTGCCGGCGACACTAACGGCTACCATAGATCAGGGTTTCCTTCTCCTCCCTCCTCCCTCCTCCTTACTCCTTGCAAGAGATTAGACAATTTGTAGAGGCAAGTAAACAGAGTTTTGCCTGCAAGCGCCATGATCCCATGGAATTTTCAATGTTCCATCGTTGTCTCTCGTCTTTTCGATTTTCGTGGTATTCACAATTTTCTTTCGTGTTAATTGAAAATTGTACGGTAATGTTGCTTATCGCCTGGCTATCAGGCCACATGGATGCTCCTCGCTTGCAGTCGCTGTCTCTGCCTCTGTCTCTGTCTCTGTCGGTGTGTCTCTGGATCGGGCTGTGGCTCTGACTCTAAGTCTGGCTCTTGCTCTGCCTTTAACTTTGTGGCGACTTTGCGTGTCCCCGCAATGTGTTCATGTGGTTGTCGCCACACCTCGACACGGGGGCCTCACGCATCGGCGGTGGTGGTCGTTGGGTGTTGATAAACATCCGAAAAGCTATTGCTTGGCGCGGCCTGCGGTGAAAATTTTCTTCTTCTAACACTTTTTGACAACTTTCGATGAAAAAACGCACTTAAAAACAATTTATCGCCGCTGACATTTTTTGTGACTTTAATTGCCTGAGGGAAAGAGTAACCGAGGCCGAGTCGGCGGCAGCTACTTTTACAATGTTGTCTACTTAGCTTCTTGTTTGAATTTTATTCGCAGCTTTTTGTTGTTGCTGCTTTTTAAGCCTCATAATCGGGCTCTTAGACTGGTAAGCCAGTTGACATGATTCGCGGCTTAATTGGTTTTCGAAAATGATTGATTATAATAACAAGTTAGAAAACTCTTTGGCTATGTACTGAAACACTCTTGGCAACCTGTGATATTAGTTTCTAAAATCTTTTGCATTTACATATATATTTTCAAAATTTTTTAAAATGGCTTTGCCTTTGAGAAATCCCTTCTATCGTCTAATTGGCAAGACTGCTTTTAGATTCTATTCCAAAGATTCTGCAAACTCTGGAGATGAAGAGAAAGCTAAATATAAGATTGTAATGATTCGTCATGGTGAATCGGAATGGAATAAGAAGAATCTCTTCTGTGGCTGGTACGATGCAGCCCTGAGTGAGAATGGATTGGTTGAGGCCTGCTCTGCCGGCACAGCTATTAGAAAGGCCAAGTTAAAGTTTGATATTGCCCACACATCCGTATTGAAGAGGGCCAACGATACGCTCATGGCGATTCTCTTGTCCAGCGGGCATAAGGATATACCGATTAGAAAAACGTGGCGTCTAAATGAACGACATTATGGCGGGCTAACTGGGCTTAATAAGACTGAAACAGCCAAGAAATTTGGTGAGGAAAAAGTTCAAATTTGGCGCCGAAGCTTCGATACGCCTCCACCGCCCATGGAGGAGGATCACAAGTATTACAACGAAATACGTAACGATCCGCGTTATTGTGAAAATGGCCCCGATCCCGAGGACTTTCCCAAAACAGAGTCCCTTAAACTGACTATCGAAAGAACTTTGCCCTATTGGAACGAAGTGATTGTGCCCCAAATACGTGAGGGCAAGAAGATTATTATAGTTGCCCATGGAAATAGTCTTAGGGGCGTGGTCAAGCATCTCGATGAAATATCCGATGAAGCCATTATGGGCCTTAATATACCCACTGGCCTGCCATTTGTCTATAACCTGGATGAATGCATCAAACCTGTGGGAAAAATACAATTTCTCGGCGATCCCGAAATGGTTAAAAAGGCCATGGAATCGGTTGCCAACCAGGGCAAGGCCAAATAATTGTTTATTAAACTTTTTCTCTAAATGATTTTGTGTTGACCACCAAAAAAGAAGAAGGTCAAAATAATCATCATACACAAAATAATCATTATAGCAGTGGCGCCCTGTTTAAATGGGTTTTAATTGAAATATATATAATTATAAGTTTATTCCATATTACAATCGAGGAGAAAACTTCTTGGAAAGGGGGTTTATAAGCCTCTCTTTAGATTCCCTTTTTCCTTTTGTTTGGCTTGACCATGATCTTTATTTTTGAATCAGTGAACGAACTTGGCCATCGAAAGTCAAGCAGGCAAATAAATTTATTTGATTTTAATTGACAATGAAAAGTCAACAAAGATGGAAATGTTTGTTGGTCTCGATGGACAATGGGTCTCTGGACTCTTTGGACTCTGTGGACTCTGAAGTCAGTCAGAGTCATATCCATATTTTCATTGCATTTTCGTTTTAAGAGCAACAAAAATAAAAATCAGGGAATCAACTTGGGAGAAGCGTCAATTTTAATTGTTGAGGAGTCTGCATAAAAGTCTGGAATTTCTCAAATGGGTCGAATTCTTAATTTGTTTAAATGAAATAGTCATTTAGGTTTTTATTGACAAACAAATTGAATTGATTGATCTAAATGAATTTATGTACATATATGACGGGGCTCTAACATAGTACATACATATATGTATGTCTCTTTCTCTCTCTCTCTCTCTCTGGAGAAGATACAAACTGAAAGAGGTGAAGGGGCAAATGGGTAAGGGGATGATTTCACTTTGTTTTCACTTGTTTGACCCGCTGTTAGCTGGTTTGACAGGGAAATGCCAGATTTTTCATGTTAAGGCAGAGAAATATCATCGGATACCATATCGAACTTTCGAACTGGTAAATTGAGAGCGTGAAACGAGCAAGTAACAGATTACACTGTGATACAAAGTTTTCCATGGGGAGAATTACGAGCCAGTGTCAAGATAACAAAACTAAACGAGCTCAAGACAATCCAGTCAACCAAAAAGATCAAAACGGATCACAGCTAATCACTATCCAAGCTTCCAAAATGTATCTTTTGTTTTCATCTTTTCATTTCATCTTGATGATTGCTTCCTGCTTTTTGTGACTCGCACTTTTGTAGTATAGTGTTTGGAAAGAGAATACCAAGCCAAGACACCGAAAAAGCCATGAGCTCCATATTATTTGAACTTAATTACAAAGCTCGGCACAGAGCGCCAAGATGCCTCAGACTCGGCAAATAGAAAATGCAGCATAGAAATTGTTAAAACATAAAAATGTTTGCACTTCGTATTTGTCGCACATAAAATCTAATATCGAATTACAGCAAGGCGCACCACAACATGGCATGGATGGCTCCATGGACCGTGTCGTGGAGTCCAACTTGAGAGTTGAGAGTTGTAGTCGCAGTCGCAGTTCATTGGCGTGTGCGTGTCAGTAAAAGAAACTTTGTCTTGGCTCTGGACCAGACCAGACCAGACCGCACTTCGAGGAGTCCTCCTCGCCCATAAAGAAACTGAATTGAGTTAAATGTGCGATAAATTGCTTTTTGCATTTATCATGGTTGCCCATGCCCAGTACCATGCCCTTGCCCACTCCTCCCCCCCTTGCCGAATGTTGGAGTCAGGCCAAGCCCCAAAAGGCCTAGCCAGGCAGAAGAGTCGTCTGTGGCAACAAGATTTTTAATTAGTCGCCAAAACGAAAACCAACAACCAAGTAAAACGAAAAAAAAAGAACAAAAATTTAATGTAAGAGGAATTTATTTCTCCACTTTTATACGATGTCAGTGGGATATTTATTAGGGCAAGTCCTGATTGATAACTTTGCTGATGTAGGGCAAAAAACTGGAGACACGCGTATAAACATCTGGATGACCTTGGGCACAGGTGGCACTTCCATAGGATACAATGCCCACCAATTGAGGTTGAAGACCTGGTTTTATCAATGGGCCACCAGAATCGCCCTGTTCCCCAAGAAAAGAGAATTAAATTGTTTTTTTTTCAGAGTTGTCTGAACTAATCCACTCACCATACAAGCTCCTTTACCGTGCACGGCCAAGGCACAAATCTCATTACCCGTAACACGAAATCCTTTTTGCTTGCAATCCTCATTCGAGATGGTGCGATAGTTGAGGACCTGCAAACGATCTGGCAGGACAGCCGAAGCACTAGTCGATGTTGTTGAGCCCCAACCAGTTAGACGAACTGGTACCTTCTCGCCTATGCGATCGCTGTTACCCAAATGTATGGTGCCAATATCTCCGCGATGCAGACGAAATGCTGGGGTAACCTTTACCAAGGCAATGTCATTGATGATGCGCGGACTCATCGAGTACTGCGGATGAACATGCTTGCCCACCACCTTGTGGCGTAGTCCACCCGTTTTCCAATTCAGCGTGCCAGTTACAACACTGATGTCCTCCACCCTCATTTTCTCCACACAATGGGCAGCCGTAAGGACATGCTGGGAACTGACTATGGAGCCGCCGCAGAAATGTTGCCAACGCCCACGACGAAAGATTTGCATGGAAACCTGATAGGGAACCGTTTCATTCACCGATTGACCGCCATTTATACGTGATGGTTCGTCCAATTGTTCACCCACAACGAGGCTGACAAAGAGCAGGAAAATACAAATTACTGACATGCTGACTCTCTAGATAATGAATCTGTTAAATCTTACCACAAGCTTTTATAGCACTTGTTGTAACATTTATCAGTATTTATCTACGGATTACGGACTACGAGTTTAATTATTATTTTATTTATAAACAAAAATGGTTCAAGGTTGCTTATGGCAAAAAGTTAAGCAAAGAAAAGAATTGTTAAGACGTAAGTATTACAGACAAAAGTTATGAAGTCCTTTACTTTCATTCTAGACTTCACAGGAATATGTTTTTTCTCTTAAAACTTGTGTCATCGACTTGGACTTTGTCGTCTTTGCTTTTGCAGATTTTGTTAATTTAAAATTCTGGTTAATAAAATGCATTTTAATCATTTCATCAAAAGGTTCATTTGTCTGTCTCTGCCATTTGCTTGCCCTTGTGTCTTGTTCACTTCTTTTTTTTATTATTTTTTATTGGACTTGACGCCGGGCGGCAACAGATCGGTGTTAACAAGATAAGCATCCTGCTTGAGGTCGAGTTTCAGGTAACAGGCAATAGCCAATGGTCAGGTCCATTGGCCCCGCTGCCGAAACGCCATCATTATTATGACATTTTGCTTGATTGCTCCTCTTGGCGGGCAAGTCAAGTTCTTGGGAATTGTGCGTGTGGCCAACAAAATGAAAACAAGGGAAAAACAGGAAAACATGCCACATTCACGGTGCAATTTTTATGACTGCCGCTTTTGATGTCCAGCAAAATGATTTATTGACTTGACTCTCTTTTGTTGCTTTACCGATTGTTTGCATTGAAAATCGTGAACTAGAAAATATTTCCATTAACACAATCTCAAGTTGATTATGGAAATATTCCTTTAGCAAAGGATTTCTTATATATTCTTAAGCTCGAGGCAATTAATTTTCCAACTCATACAAACAAATAAAATTAATTGCATGTTTTGCTTAATCAGTTAAATTGGTCGTTTATTTTAGTACTTAATTTGCTTAGCATTTGCTAGGTGCTTACCGGAGCAACTACCTCCCCCTACCCGTTGTCTCTCTCTCACTCTGGCTCTCCATCGTATCCAGTGTGGGGCATATAAATTATGATACTCCATTGGCTTGGTAACAAACACACACACACACACACACAAACACGCAGCAGTTGGCAGGGACAGATTTTTTTATTTGCAAATCAGATAAGCCATGAAACAGGGTAAAAAGATCTTGGCCCAGTCTAAAGATGCAGATACAGATACAGAAATTTATTTATCGGTCGCGTGAGCTTGTTACCTAATTGATGACAACAGGTAGGCGCTTCTGTCAAGTGGCATGAATATGATTGGATCTTATGGCCATAACTTGAAATTAAGCTTATGATATTCACACACGCAATCAATGCGGTTAAATGAAACAGCTGGCGATCGCGCCAAATGCGAACTACTGTGTGTCCTAGTTAATGTCATGAGACTCCTATGAAGTGTGTTCCAATGGACCAAAAACTCGATTACTCGATTACCTTACCCTCTTTTTCTTGCCATGTTGTGGTTTGGTTTTCGACTTTTAACTTCAGAAATTTTCTCATCTTTCATTACATTTTTTTTGGGGTAGATAAAGAAGAAATATCCTCCTCAGCTAGGACAATTTTAGCCATAATCCTGTATTGAGTTTATTCCAATATTCTAATAAGTTATAGTCAGGGGATTAACCTATCAACAGGCCGACTAAAGGCAAAAGTCATATGCAAATTGGCAATACAAGAACTAAAAATAAAATCTATACAAGCATGAGTTGGAGGGGAAAAGGGGTATAAGCCGTGGCCATGTCTCGTCGTGACAGGGTGGTCCAATTAACAAAAAGCCAAGAGAGGCGCCAATACAAACACACAGGGCTTATAGTAATAAAGCCATTTTAGGTTCAAATCGGCAAGAAAAATTTATCCATAGTGAAATCCACATTCGCAGCAACAATTAACACAGTAGTCAAAAGATCAAGACCTTCAGAATCCGCGAATCCTCCGAAAGGTGTGCATAATTAATTTGCGCCACATCCAAGCCAGAAAGCCACACACAGGCAGACAAACAGACAGAGAGCAAGAAAGAGAGATGGAGAGAGAAAGAGAGAGAGAGGGAAAGACAGACAGTCAGTTCAGTGGTCCACAGCAAAATGATTCATTAGGTGGATGCAATCAGGCCGGAACTGACACAGAGCACACACAGAGCAGAGCAGCCCGCCCAGACATCTGATTTGCATCGAACATGTGAGCCACACAGAGATATAACCATTTCGGCTCGAGTCGCGTATCGAAGGTGTTGATTGCCAGCGGCAGGCAGGTTGGCATCCTCTTTCGTTCTGCTGCCTGGCTGGCTGGCTGTCTGTCTCCTTTGCTGGCGAATTAAAAGAAATGTCGGCTGCCAACGCCAAGTTGCCTCTTGTTTAATCGGAATATTTAAATTATACGCTGATTAAAACTCTAACAAGATCAAGCTAAAGGTAGTCGTTGGCAATCGGGAACAACTTCAATGCCCTGCCAAGACGTGGGCGTGTCATTCTCAGAAAAACAAAAACAGACCTTGGTTAACTGCTGTGGGCAGCACAATTCTTTCATTATCAAATTGACAACCTTGTACTCCATTCCATAGACCACCCACAGCTGCAACCACCCAGTGGCACACTCTACTACCAAACGATAAAATTCTAATTCATCCAAATTAATTGCATTTTGGGGGGTATAAAAGGCAAGTGGTAATGCATTTCCAGCAGTCGATGGCAAATATTTAAACACAATGTATCGAGTCATCATATTACTTTTGGCTGCTTCATTAGCTTTAGCAAATGGCCATGTTCATGATCGTAAGTGAAAAAGAATCCTGCCGCAGCCATTTGAATCCCGATCCCTTTTCTTTTACCAGTTGACGCCTATTTCGAGGAAGCAGATACCAGTTCTCAGGAGCGAGTTGTAGGCGGTTATGATGTGCCCGAAGATGAGTATGTGCCCTATCAAATCTCCATGCAATTCCTTACACGCAACGGCCAACAGAGACACTTTTGCGGTGGTTCTCTAATCGCACCCAATCGTGTCCTGACCGCCGCCCATTGTGTGAATGGGCAAAATGCTAGTCGAATCACTGTAGTGGCAGGCATAAGGGATCTCAACGACTCCACTGGCATACGTTCGCAAGTTCAATCCTATGAAATGAATGCCAACTATCAAGAACTGGTTACGAGTGATATTGCCATACTGAAAATCGATCCGCCCTTCGAGATGGATGGCAAACGCATAGACACTATTGATGTGAGCGGCAGCGAATTGGTGCCATCCGATCAAGAGGTTCTACTCACTGGCTGGGGTTCTGTTTTCCATTTTGGCACTGGTCCCTTTGCCAAGTATCCCACAATATTGCAGAAACTAAATTACAAAACGTTGAGTAATGACAAATGCAAGGAAACTATGACCCAATTGACCGCTACCGAAATTTGCGCCTTGGAACGTTTTGGCAAGGGAGCATGTAATGTAAGTTTGGAAAATAACTCTACTCCATTCTATTTGTAACTCTTTCCTTTATAGGGTGATTCGGGTGGTCCTCTTGTGATGCATAATGGAGAGACATTGAAACAAGTTGGCGTCGTTTCCTATGGCACTGCATTTTGTGCATCCAACAGTCCCGATGTCTATACTCGGGTATCAATGTTTGATAGCTGGATCAAAGAGAGAATGGCTTAGACAAAGCTTAAATGTGGTTATTACAAATCAAATGATTCGATTTCAAAACATTATCATATAATTTTCAACATCAATTAATATTTAAAAATTTTAAATATATATTTCAAAAGATCAAATTCATTTGGATTCTGTTTTTATCGATAGGTAAGTTTTAGAAAAGAATATTCCACTGAATCAAATAAAGTTTTAAAAATAGAAATTACAACTTATATATCATTGATTAAAGACCTTAATTAGGATTCGTTTCATCATAATAGATAACAAAATAATATTGATTGGTTCTGAATTTTTAGCTTTAGATATAAATTTATAACAATTGTCTTATTAATTGTAACGATTTACGCTAAAATTTATTTTAGAAAGTACATTTTTTTGTCTGACCCATTAAATCATCCAAGTACCAGCATAATGTTATTTAATTTCTGTTGAATTTCAAGATCAAATATAATGGCATAACTTATATATATTGTGGTTGACCTAGTTACATATGCTTTTGCAATATCTATGCAAATTTTTGCTAATGGCCCACATGCTCTCTTTCAATATATCTATATATAGCCATAATGCCCCAGACTTTTAGAGTAGAAGCAAAGTAAACATGGAACTAACGCATCTAATGGTTATAATGGCTCTCTCCATTGGCATAGCCACAGGGCGACTTAATTGTGAGTATTCTTCACTAATATTTGGGCATTTTTTTCATACTTATGTTGGGATTGGCGTTTCAGCTCGCCAACCCAGTGGTTATACCCCATCGAGGATTGTGGGTGGAGCCGATGTGCCAGCCGGTGAGCATATACCCTATCAAGTATCGCTGCAGTACCGCACAGCCGAGGGACAAATGCATTTCTGTGGTGGTTCCATAATTACACCGAATCGCATCCTGACTGCGGCTCATTGTTGTCAGGGTTTGAATGTAACGCGAATGTCTGTGGTGGCCGGAATTCGTAATCTCGGGGAGCGAGGAGCACGCTCTCGGGTGGTCGCCTACGATATACATCCAAATTATAAAGAACTGGTTACCAGTGACTTGGCTGTGCTATCCATTGAGCCGTCATTGAAGCTCAATAACAAAAGCATTTCGTCCATTGAGTATGCCAACAAGGGTAAAAATAGTTTTGTGGGCGGTGGAGTTCCCGTGACCCTTACTGGATGGGGTCTACGTCTTCCAGTACCATTTCCGTTTTTGGATGCATTCAATTATCCCAGCATCTTACAACGCATGAACTATAATACCATAACGAATAGAGAATGCCGGGAAATGGGCATGGAAAGTGTAACGAATACGGAAATCTGTGCTCGAGGACCTCTCAGAGGAGCATGTTCGGTAAGCCACTTAAATCTACGAATTTTACTCGTATTCCATTGAATTCTCTACTTTGGGTTTAGGGTGACTCTGGCGGTCCGTTGGTGATGAGCACAGAAGACGGCTTGAGGCAAGTGGGCATTGTTTCGTATGGTCTAGTGGTCTGCGGTCTTTACCTTTCGCCTGACGTTTATACACGGGTTTCCACTTTTAGTGATTGGATAGATGAGAAGTGCCTTGATGAATAAAATACGTTTCTATAGATACGATAACATTCCGAAATTTGATCAAATGTCAAGTAAAATTCACAACAAAAAAAAGATATCATATTAATCCTCTCCAGGAACTGTCTCCTCAGCGGGGATCTCTTCGTCTGGCGGTGGTGGGGATGCTTCTGCGGTGTCCGCTTGAGGTTCTGCTTCACCTTCAGTGGGGATAGTTTCTGGTTGTTCAGCAGGTTCGGCTGTTGCTTCTTCGGTGACTGCAGCGGATGCTTCATCGGCAGGCGCTTCAACTGGAGCAGCTTCTTCATCTGCGGCTGCTGCGATTGGAGATGCTTCTTCTTCAGCAGGAGCCTCTGCAGCCGTTTCTTGACCAACATCTGCTTCTCCAGCTGGTTTTGCTTCTGTTTCGGGAGCAACTGATTCCTCCGGTATGTGCGGTTCAGCTGGTGGAGAAGCTGCAGTTGTTTCAGCCGCCATTGGAGCACCAGATACTTTAGGTGAAATTCCAGCTGACACGGCTGTGGGAGATGGAGTAACGACAGCTGTCTTCGAAGCTTTTTCAGCCGTCTGCGCAGAACTTGAACGATCGCTCTTTGTCTCCAAAGTGTCTCCGCAAGGATCAGCGACATGGTGTTTCAATACTCCACGCTAGTTACAGTAAGAAAACTATTAAACGAAAGTAGACTTTAGGCAAAGGTAACTCACCGAAACGCTGCGGAAGAAACGCTGAATAACGCGTGCTGCTTCTTCTCGAATGACTTCCTTGGCGTCAGCTTTTTCCTCCTAGCAAATACATTATAAAAATGGTATTACAAATATATATTCTGAGCCGAAGTCTTACCATCATGCAGCTACAAGTGCATATGTGTTTGATAATATGACTGCGCACCCAATGGCCACGCCAGGCCGCTTGTATTGTGATGGCAGCCTGATTTCGGGTCATTTCCTCGATACGTTTCAGCTCACGATCTCGGAAATATTGATAGAGCACATCTGTGCCATCAGAAGCGCGACCCGCTGCCATGTAGGCTTCAGCAAAACGCTTGTAGGCACTCTCGATCGCTGGCCTGGACATGGCCATTTCTTCATCCGAAAAGTTGCATTTATATATTAATTCCTCAAATATGTCAATGCTATCGAAATTGATTGCCTCCTTGCCCCGACGCATCTCACAGCGACGTTTCTCAAGAAAATTGCGAAAGCAATCCTCCATTACCTGGGCCATCAAATCGGTTTTCTCTTTGGATAGATCGCATATACACAAATCCGATATAATGTTATCCACTTGGCGCAAGGCACGATCCAAAATGCTTCTTGCAACTATAAGGAGACATGAAGAAGCGTTCATCATTCCACTTAAAAGGCCATATACGATTATTGACTCACCCATAGCCTTCTCACGCGTAACTATCACCGAGTGAAGATAATCTATTATAAACTGGCACAGGCACTCCTTAGTCGGCTGACATCGCAGAGCTTCCCGTGTTATATCTGATAGCAATTCGGGCAATCCTTCTGGCACACTAATCGCTTGTTCGCGCACTTTACCGCGTTGTATTAAGTAATTCATTGTTTGTGCTATAATTGAAAAATCTGTGCCTTTTCCTAATAAAATAAATAATTTTGGTTTCGTTGTACAATATTGCATGAATAATTATATTGTAATTTGTTTTTGTTAATAGATTGAAACTGAAAGGAAAATCCCACTTGGATTTCTTTAATACCTAAATGAAATTATGTGAAATTAAAAATGTGTTGCGTACTTTTAGGCGTCGCGTTTTACAGAGTTCTGTTATTTCCATTTGAAGCTACCAGAGCACTGTTAATTGAATTTTTAGTAATAAACAAAAATATGATATTTATTTTTTTGTCCTATTAAGCATTTTTATAGCCATGATGATATAGCAGTCAGAGAAAATTGATTTGTTGACCATTATTTCTTGGCCATTTTTTTTAATTTAAGCGTTGGCTTTAGAATCCGAGGACTTTTTTCAATGAAAACCTTTGAAAATGATTTCAATTATGCTTCCTACTATTTATATAATATTTTAAATTGTGACTGAAGTACTTAAGAATTGTTAAAATGGAAAAAGGTTAAAAAAATTTAATTTTCAATTTAATTATAGTTTTAATTGGAATCTAATGTTTTCACTGTGCCATGTGCGTTCAATAAGAAGAAACAATTAGAAAATCGTAGAACTTAGTGGGAAAAGTGGGTGTGTTTGAAAGAAATGGAATATACAATTTGAAATTCAAAAAATTAGCATTGCATACAATTTCCGAAAAGCGTTGAACCTCTTTCCCGACCTTTCTACCTGGCAGCGTGTGGCTTTTGGACAAAAACAAAAGCTTCCAGCACACAAAGAAACTTATCTACTCACAATATATACAAACTTGAATGTCGTTCCACTGCATATCAATGCGGGGAGAGGCGGCGTCATTACGGAATGACATAAAAAGGGGATACTTTTCAAATTACTACTTACTGCTTTTTGAAAAGGGCAGACGCCTCTGCTTTTTGTGGTTTCTGAGTATTCCCGCATGCATATAAAAGCTATTTCCAGCTGTGTAGTTCATGGGTGGACGATAGTCTTGCTGGTTTCTGTTTGTTGTTGCCAGTACGCGAGGAACGTTTCCGCGAGACAGTAAAAAGCGAAAGCTTTTGCCGATCGTGCCGACATGCTGCAGCTGCTCAGAACGACATGGGCGCTAGGCAAGGCGATGATGACGTTAATACAAAATCGAATATAAAATATCTTTTGCAGGTCAACGAACTGGCGTTAGAAGCATTGCCTGCCTGTCTTCCCTTTCAGAGACTCATCAGATTCTACAGAAGACATGTCGCGAATTTGCCAATGCCGAATTGGCACCTTCAGCCCGTCATCATGATCGTGAAGAGCTTTTTCCCGCTGAGCAGATAAAAAAACTAGGTGAACTTGGTCTGCTAGCAGTGACAGTAAAGGAGGAGTATGGTGAGTGCCTGAAATGAAAGACATTTCGATAAGTAATTTAAATGGAGTTTTCTCTATTTTCTAGGCGGTTCAGGTTTGGATTATCAGGCCTATGCCATTGGAATGGAAGAGATTGCTCGTGGCGATGCAGCCGTTTCGGTAGTTATGGGTGTAAACAATTTGTATGTGGGAACAGTTCAGCAGCATGGCACGGAGGAACAGAAACAGAACTTTTTGGAGCCCTTCACCCAAGGCAAACATATTGCCTTTTATGCTTTGTCAGAGCCGGGGAATGGTTCCGATGCCGGCGCAGCCAGCACCACTGCCAAATTGAATGATGAAACGCAAACTTACCTGCTCAATGGCACCAAAGCCTGGATATCAAACTCCAAGGAAGCCAGTGGAGGGCTTGTCTTTGCCACAATAGACAAAACACTTCGACACAAAGGCATCACCGCATTTCTTACCCACAAAGATGTCTACGGCCTGAGTGTTTCCAAGAAGGAAAATAAAATGGGTATGCGAGCAAGCTCCACTTGCCAACTAGTCCTCGAAGATGTCCAGGTGCCACAAAATCAGATTTTATCAATGCCTGGAAATGGTTTTCGCATAGCCATGGAATCTCTGGACTGTGGGCGAATAGGCATAGCTGCCCAGGCAACCGGCATTGCTCAGGCTGCTCTGGAACTGGCTGTGGATTATTCCCAGAAGCGCCTGGCATTTGGCAAACAATTATCCAAAATGCAAATGATCCAACAAAAATTGGCGGACATGGCCTTGCGAGTGGAAACATCCCGCCTTCTTACCTGGCGCGCAGCATGGCTCAAGGACAATGGGCTTCCAATAACCAAGGAGGCTTCCATGGCCAAGTTGCATGCCTCCGAGGCGGCAACATATTGTGCCCACCAGTGTATTCAGGTGCTGGGCGGGATGGGCTACGTCACGGATATGCCGGCTGAATTATATTATCGAAATGCCAGGGTAACTGAAATTTATGAAGGCACCTCAGAGATTCAGCGCTTAGTCATTGCTGGATCCATAATCAAGGAATATGCTGTTTAAGCACCCAAAGAGCATCGAATTTTAATTATACAAAAAACTATCACTATAATTTAACATAGGAAATATATAACAAGAGACAAACTAACTTATTCTTCTGAAATGTTTCAAAAACTCAAAACTCACCACAAAACCCTACCAGGGCTAAGTCGAATGCTAAGGGCTGAGGCGAAAGTGCTAAGGGCTAAATCAAAGCACGGTGGCGACAACTGCCAACAATTAGAAATTTATAGAATATGTGTCGCCATCTCTGGAGAAGTTTTTTTGGTAAATATTTACTTAAGCTACTCGAGATTTCAGTGTTGAAAAGTGAAAAAATCGGCTAAAGCTAGATTTCAGTGTTGGCAAATGCTATTTTTTATTTGGCGCGTTGTTTGACCGCCCTGGCAGCTAAATATTTTACTCTAAATTATAAAATTAAGAAATATTCCGCTGCTCTGGCAGCCGAATTTTGTATTCTGAACTATATTTGTTCTCTAAAATCAAGAAATAATGTAAAATCAACAATATTTTCGATTGTTGAGAATAGTGTGAACACAAGTTTCAAAAAGCTCGCGTATTCGAGTTTCCGATATTTGGCATCTGGCAACGCTATCTCAAAATTTGACAGATTCTTTTAGCCGGAAAAAGATACTTTTAGCTATAATCCCGCTAAAAACATGATTTTTCTTTTGTTAATTGCACAAAAACTACATAATAAATCGCCAAGGCGCACCTGAGGTCGTGCTCGTGGAATTTTTCTCTTTTGTTTGATACCAAATTTATGTTGTTTAAGCGCGTTTTGGGCCCGAGTAGCTATAGTAAATATTTACCAATTGTCCACCCTAAAGTCACAACAAACAATTGCAAATTGAAATTATCGAAGTGAATCTATCGAAGTAATCGATAAGCAAACAGCTGAGTTTCGATAGTCATCTAAAGTTGTTTGTTATTAATTTTAGGTAAAATGACGGCAAGTTTGTTAAACTTAAATGTGGACACTTTATTCGAACAGAATAATGTGTCGGAAATCGATGCCGTGCACAAAAAGATCCAGACAGTGGTGGAGAATAAGCGGGAGGAACTGCGAACACAAGTTGGGTGAGTAGTTGCTGGCGTGGAATGCCACATCAACAGACATTTTGTTTAATACATTATTCTTTATAGAGAACGCTATCGGGACCTGCTGAAAGCAGCGGATACCATAGCAGCCATGCAAACCTCAGCTGGGACTCTCATTGAGCAGGTGCATCATGTGCAGGAGAATTGTAGGAAACTGAATGAACAACAGTTGCTGGGTTTCAAAGATACCCTGTCACCACCTGCCCAAAATACCATTCTCGAGGGGCATGGCACAAGAAGCAAAAATAAAAAATTACAGAATTATTATAGCTGCATGGTCCAGATTAAGCTACTAACCTCCTTGCCAGAGCTAATTTGGACACATATCGACAATGAGCATTTCTATGCGGCCACCGAACTATTTATTTTCAGTCGCCACATCAGCACGGGTCTCCAGTTGGATGGACAAAGCGAATTGATGCAAAAGCTTCCTGTGGCTGCAAAACAATGGGAAATTCTTCGACCATTCCATCTGACCATTAAGCAGGCAATTATGTCCGTGCTGGAGAGAGAGACTATAAATAGCGATGTGGCTGTGGATTGTCTGCAAAGTCTTTTGCTTTTGGATAAATGTGATTTGGTGTCCGCCATCAAAACTTTTCTACATTTGAGAGCAACAGCCTTTTTAAATTCGCTAGAAAGTAAAACAGGAAAAGAGCCTCGACGGGTTAAGGAACGTATTTTGGCCAGTTTAGGCATACTCAACGATACCATAGAGCTAATTGAAAAGTGTTTGTTGGGTATGTATATACATATACGAAATCCAATTGTTCCCTCACTACCTCTGGTTTTTTTTTCCAGAGAATGGTGGCCTATTGTTTTCAAGGATTAAGGATTGCAATTCATCGGCTTGGACGCCTAGTATTAATCGCATGGAGAGCAGTGAAAGGCAATTAGCTTACCTTCTTCCTGATATTATAGCAAATTTTAAGCCGCAATTTGATGATCCTAAACTGGAAGTGCATCAAATGTCCGCAGCCTTACAGCAGTTTCTGGATAAGATCGATTCATTGGCATCAAAACAACTAGAGCAAATTTTCGCTTTAGTCAGCAATATGCAAACTATACAGGACATAAAGTCCACAGCCAGCGCAACTCAGGAAAGGCTAAATTTCAATCACTTGGAGCAATATTGGAATTTGAAAGCTAGTCAGTTGGATTTCTATGGCATGAAGTATACGCCTTTGATCCATAAGCGCATAAGAGAAATCATTCGAAATAGTTGGTCTTTAGCCATGACCAAGACCTATGAGAAAGTACTACAACAGGTGGAAACAGGCCAGCTGCCAGTTGCTGAACAAATCTGGCGGGAACAAAGCGAAGATCTGCCCCTGAGTCTAGCCGCGGCTCTCAACGATCAGCCGAAACGTCTGGCCAATCGTACCAAAGGCTATGATAGCTCCACGATTGATGTTTGCAAGCAATTTGATTCCTATCTAGCTGATATAGTTAAAGAAATGAATGTCCTGTTGCAAGAGCAGACCACCAAATCAGAGGATAAGCTAGAACTAATACAATTTCTAAGGGAAACGGCCCAAGAGCAAATAACCCAATATTTGGGCCGTCTGAAGAGTCTAAAGCTGAAGGAGCGGCGAACTTTGCTGCAGGCATTATCAAATACCTTAGCTTTAGTGGAACTGTGTCCAAATTTAAAACTTTGCTTTTGTCCACCCTCAAGCTGGAGGCAATGGTCAGCTAACTCCATGGGCTTAGAGCATTGGCCACGTCTTTGTGGCCTAATTGAGGACGAGATGTTTCAATTTTGGTTGCTGGTAATCGATAATGTTCTTTCTGCAAATAGCTGTAAAGATAAAATGCCCAAAGCAATGAATCATGAAGTCGTACTTAGAGATTTTCCCGTAAGTAAACTCTGCTTTATCTGTAGTTAAAGCGATTTCTAATGACCTAAGTTTATTTGTCTTGTAGCTCTGGCAAAGCCAAACACTGGAGCAGCGCGATGAGGATGACCCAGCTGAAAGGGTTCAGTCTACCATACGCATACCGATTCAGCCTCGACTCTCGCTTCAAACATATCTCCATGATCTAATTCATTCCTTAAATCAGGCTGTGCCCCAAACTCTGCCACCCAAAGTTCTACAGGCCTTTAATCAGAAACTCTTGTCTGAGCTTCTTTCCCACTATGAATCCTTGTCCACATCGGACTGTGCTAAATCTAGCCAAAATATTTCTCTTCAACTTTATTTCGATTTGAAATTTCTTGAGCGTTTATTTGGCATAACTCGAGAAGAGCGTTCGCTATATGATCGATTCCATTCTCTTCAACTATCTCTCAAAGATTGCATTGATCCCTTTGATTTTGAGCTATTTGCTGAACATATTTCTACACATGTTGCTCGTTCTTCGAATCGTCTGCACGGGGAATTCGGTGTACTAACACCCAATTCTGTGCAAAATCAAAAGAACTCGATAATATCACCCAGTAACTCTTCCTCATTGGCCCATGAAGCTGATCCCAATGTCTTGTGCTTAAGTTCTTCGGGCTCAACATCGCTGTGGTTCCCATTGTTGCCAATTGTAGTGCCACCCCAGGGACTGACGGCACCGACTATGGCCGCTGAACGCAAAACGGAGCTCATGGAATCAGAAAAGGTAAGTTCTGAACTCAATTATTATGTAGGGGAAATTAATAGTAACTCTGTTTATCATCGTATATTTCTATTCGATGCTGTCGAATGTTCATATTATTTCTTTTGTAGGATATCTTTGTAATCGTTGATCAATAATAACACACAATTTTCATCAGTTTGCTCAAGCTGGGTATGATTTGGAGTCCTCGTACATAGTTTTGATAGTTTACAATTAATACCTACACATATATATTCCTCTAATGAGCTGCATGAATGTGTTTATCGTTTAATGTTTTTGCATTTCACTTGACATACTTAATTTGCCAAATTAGCATAGAAAATGCATTGAAATTTCTTTGGAAAGCTCTCTCTCTCTCTCTCTCTCTCTCTTAAAAAAAAAGAACACTTGAAAAAGCATTTTAATTATACAAATTTGATTCCATCAGCAATTAATAAAACCCAAAAAATGCCGCAAAACAAATTTTAATTAGCTGCAACTTGCTGCTGCTGCTAGTGCTGTTGTATCCTTCCAACTTCCACCCCATTACTGTGTTGGCTCCTTCATTTTTAGTC
The DNA here is from genome assembly GCF_018902025.1 of Drosophila willistoni. Taxonomy (NCBI): domain Eukaryota; kingdom Metazoa; phylum Arthropoda; class Insecta; order Diptera; family Drosophilidae; genus Drosophila; species Drosophila willistoni. The sequence continues at coordinate 28,899,009 of NC_061086.1, read as the reverse complement.
CTTCATCAGTAAGGATGCTTGGTGAAAAGTTTGCCAAAACCGAACAGAAACCTCAAACTTGCAAGTGGCCAGAAACTGGTCATACGAACATATATATATACACGCACACACATCCATATATTACAGGAGTATGCCCAAGTGGGTATATATATATATATAAGAGTGTGTGTGAGTGTGTGTGTGTGTGTCTGTAGTGCTGTTGAGTGTCTTAAATGCTAATTAATGAATCGTTGCAATTATTGAAATCGAATCGTTAAGACACAAATTTGTGAATTTATAGCCAAAGTCGTTACCAGCATGCGATCTCTAAGCTAATAAATCGTTTCTCTAATTATGCCAAATGCCAAAATGCTTTGTGTTCGATACGAGAGTATGTATGAAGAGTGTGGTCTATGTTCAACAGAATTAACCATAAATTAACTGATTAATCACATAGAATTAGGAATTGATATAACTAATTAATAAATAACATTGTTCTTCTCTCTCTCTCTCTCTCATATAGACCACACCGACAAGAAAGACGGCGACGACAACGCGCAAATCGGAGGGCACCAACAAAAGCAAATCGAGTGCAGCCTCGTTCTTTGGCATGTCTCAGGAGTGGTTTCGCTCCAGCTAAGTGAAGGGCAACCAAGCGGAAGAAAGAGAGAACGTTGAACGTTGGCTTTGTTAACTTTCAAACCAAACACATTTGTAAAATGATTTAATCAACAATTATAATTAATGTCATATTTATCCCTGATATATTTAAATCTGTTGTGTATCTTTATACCCTTGCAGAAGGTTTAAACTGAAGCCAAACTTGAAGATTGTAATTAAGTCGATTAATTCCGATGTTTAATTATTCAGAATACCCAATTTTAATTTATTCTGAAAGCGAATTTCACTTGAATTCGAATTCAGAATGAACCAGAAGGAAATGGTCAAAGGGCATTGCAAGGATATAACACCTTCGGTGGGCCGAAGCATATTTGCACATTTTCAATGTGTTTTAAAAAACTTAGCAATTAATTTGTTTATGTTTATATTGTGTATAGAGTAATTTTTATATATTTTTTATTTGTTGTTGTTGTTACTTTTTGCCTCCTTTCTTTGAGCTGCCTCCGGCTGGTTTTTGCTCTTGTCCTTTTTTGCCTCCTTTGTCAGCTCCGCCGCCCGCTTTGTTTTTGTTTCCTGCCGGCAGTCCTGGAGGTGGTCCACTTCCACCCTTTTTCTGTTGGCCATTCAAATAAAAAGAATTTTCAACTGAGTGAAAGCTTTACAACAAAATAATGACGCACAAACGAAACAAGTTTGATTAAGTTGAAGCAGCAACAAAACTTACTACTTCTATCCATTGAATAGATAATGACTAATGGATAGACCCAATTAACTAACGACTTAATGAATTAAGACTAAGAGCGAAAGGTAACTGAGAAATGTAATCTGTCTCTTAATTTTAAAAGTCACAAAAAGATTTTCCTCTTTTTTTTTATTCCCTTAATGCATTTGCAATTGTAAATTGAATTGATTTGATTTTCAATTAAGTATGGATAAAATTAAGTGATAAGATTATGATAAGACACAAACAGATGGACAGATATTGGCTATATATTTTTTGCTATGTTTTGTTGTTGAATTACATCTCATTTTCGTTTGTCTGCCAACAATGTTGCAATGTGGCAAATAATTTTGCAATTACACTAACAACGAATAGCATATAATTATGTCATGCACTGTACAGACATATTTTTTTATTTTAGAACCTCACAAAACCCAAAGAAAACACGAGATTCTGCAACTATATAGTTATCAGAAATTTATGAAAAAAATGTGAAAATTGTATATGCACTTAAGCGAATCGAACTCACAATTAATAGTTGAGTTGCATAACACAAATATTGCTTACATTGCCACCACCGCCGCCTCCTCCTGCACCACCTGCTCCTCCTCCTCCTCCACCTCCCTTGTTTTTACCCATTGTTATCAAGTGGTTACTTGAGTCAAATGAGATTGAAAAATTTTGTTTCGATTCTATTCCCAAGAACGAGCAAATTGCAACTAATAAGCATTGCATAAATTTGCAAAAGGAAAATGAGAAACTGGGAAATGAAAACCAAAAGAGTGTGTAAACGGGGCGCCAAATTTAATTTTTTTCCCCCATGAGACATACGGCAAGAATGGAGACCTTGAATTCACAATGTGACAATGGCCAATGGCTCTTAACTGATTTAATTCTCAACAGAGGGAGAGCAAACGAGAGAGAGATATGCATTTAATAGAATACTTTCCCTTAGATTATTTTGTTGCATTTCACTTTGTTTTTCTTTTGTTTTTTTGAATTTTTCTTGACTTTTTGATTTCCCGTAAATCTGATGGTCAAGGCGTTGACATTGATTTCTTTTTATACCCTGTAGATATATGTGAGTGGGAGTATAGAAAACTAGTTCTACTCATACTATATTATAGTATTTAGTAAATGTTATGGTTATTTATTAGATATTTAGTTATTGTAGTAAATTTGCAACCATTCCATGAATGAAACGAAAAGTAAACTTATCACGCTTTAATCAATTGTTAATGTCAGATTATTATGGTGCAAAAATTCCAATTTTGCGAGACATTCTTGCCGCTACCATATACAATTGGATAATATCTATAGCAAACATTTAGGTATGGATAAATAAACTTTCTACTAGAATGTGTTACACACTTCGATTCTTTTGCCTTCCATCGCGAATACTTACAATACTTATATGTCCAAGTTTTCCGTCTTGTTGTTGCCTCTACATATATGGGACATTCCACCTTCAATGATTGCTGTCATCTTTACAATTAACATTAGGAAAACGCCATTTACATTATCATTCTTGCAATTGGTTGTGTCAATTTAAAACCGATGGCAAAAACTAACTAAAGCACTTTCTATCTGGGAGAGGAAGAGACTCACCATAATTTAAACAGTTCTCAAAGACAAGCAGTAAAGTACTGATTACTGCAAGGTTTTTAAAATAAATACATCGTTAATATTCGAAAAAAAATGATTTATATGGAACTAACTTAATTCTTTCAACCTCAAACTTAATCGAAACTAAGTCAGTGTTTGGAAAGGTCAATTTTTATTTTGCTTTTGTCAAATACGAACTTTAATTTTTGGGAAAATTTATTTCAGACAAAACACAGTAGTATTTAACCATAACAGCCATGTTTGCTGCACCACCGTATCCTTAGATAAGTTCTATAGCAAGACTTAAAAACTGGATAAATATGACAAGTAATTGTTTCCCAGAAACCGTGACACGCGTAGATTGGTATATGCTCATAATACTTATATGTCCAAGTTCGTAGTGGTGTTGTTGTTGTTGTTCGTGTTAACTCTATTTGATATTCTTCAACTTTTTCGATCTCCTCCCGAATGACAATGTCGAATTTTTCAAGAGCGCTCATAACGGGCATTCCACCTTCAATCATTGCTACGATCTTTATAATAGCCATCATGAAAACGCCATTTTCATTAGCTCCGCATTCCCGACTAAGGCTACAAAATGGCGCACAAGTATTTAGAATTGTATATGCATATGGTTCTTCTGTACAATTAAAATATTTACCTATCCAAAAAAAATTTCTCAATTTCAACCATTACCAGGTTATGCAAATCATTCGAGGTTACAAATTCATTGCAGCTGGTTGTGACAACGGAAAACCGAATTCCAATGACAAAAACTAAATAAAGCGCTTTATTCTGACAGAAAACAACAACAATTAATTTCAATTTGACTAAAATTCAGAGCAAAAGACTTACCATAATTTAAACAGTTCTCAAGGACAAGCAGTAAAGTACTGATTACTGCAAGGTTTTTAAAATAAATACATCGTTAATATTCGAAAAAAAATGATTTATATGGAACTAACTTAATTCTTTCAACCTCAAACTTAATCGAAACTAAGTCAGTGTTTGGAAAGGTCAATTTTTATTTTGCTTTTATCAAATACGAACTTTAATTTTAGTGAAAATTTATTTCAGACAAAACGCAGTAGTATTTAACGATAACAGCCATGTTTGCTGCACCACCGTATCCTTAGAAAAGTTTTATAGCAAAGCTTAAAAACTGGATAAATATGACAAGTAATTGATTCCCAGAAACCGTGACACGCGTAGATTGGTACACGCTCATAATACTTAATTGTCCAAGTCTTTCGTGTTAACTCTATTTGATATTCTTCAACTTTTTCGATCTCCTCCCGAATGACAATGTCGAATTTTTCAAGAGCGGTCATAACGGGCATTCCACCTTCAATCATTGCTACGATCTTTACAATAGCCATCATGAAAACGCCATTTTCATTAGCTCCGCATTCCCGACTAAGGCTACAAAATGGCGCACAAGTATTTAGAATTGTATATGCATATGGTTCTTCTGTACAATTAAAATATTTACCTATCCAAAAAAAATTTCTCAATTTCAACCATTACCAGGTTATGCAAATCATTCGAGGTTACAAATTCATTGCAGCTGGTTGTGACAACGGAAAACCGAATTCCGATGACAAAAACTAAATAAAGCGCTTTATTCTGACAGAAAACAACAACAATTAATTTCAATTTGACTAAAATTCAGAGCAAAAGACTTACCACAATTTAAACAGTTCTCAAAGACAAGCAGTAAAGTACTGATTACTGCAAGGTTTTTAAAATAAATACATCGTTAATATTCGAAAAAAATTGATTTATATGGAACTAACTTAATTCTTTCAACCTCAAACTAAATCGAAACTAAGTCAGTGTTTGGAAAGGTCAATTTTTATTTTGATTTTATCAAATACGAACTTTAATTTTTGTGAAAATTTATTTCAGACAAAACGCAGTAGTATTTAACGATAACAGCCATGTTTGCTGCACCACCGTATCCTTAGAAAAGTTTTATAGCAAAGCTTAAAAACTGGATAAATATGACAAGTAATTGATTCCCAGAAACCGTGACACGCGTAGATTGGTACACGCTCATAATACTTAATTGTCCAAGTCTTTCGTGTTAACTCTATTTGATATTCTTCAACTTGTTCGATCTCCTCCCGAATGACAATGTCGAATTTTTCAAGAGCGGTCATAACGGGCACTCCACCTTCAATCATTGCTACGATCTTTACAATAGCCATCATGAAAACGCCATTTTCATTAGCTCCGCATTCTCGACTAAGGCTACAAAATGGCGCACAAGTATTTAGAATTGTATATGCATATGGTTCTTCTGTACAATTAAAATATTTACCTATCCAAAAAAAATTTCTCAATTTCAACCATTACCAGGTTATGCAAATCATTCGAGGTTACAAATTCATTGCAGCTGGTTGTGACAACGGAAAACCGAATTCCGATGACAAAAACTAAATAAAGCGCTTTATTCTGACAGAAAACAACAACAATTAATTTCAATTTGACTAAAATTCAGAGCAAGAGACTTACCATAATTTGAACAGTTCTCAAAGACAAGCAGTAAAGTACTGATTACTGCAAGGTTTTTAAAATAAATACATCGTTAATATTCGAAAAAAATTGATTTATATGGAACTAACTTAATTCTTTCAACCTCGAATCAAAGCGAAACTGATTTTAACTAAGAGTTTAGATTTTAGATCTGGATAATTCACTTGAAAAGCCTAAAGGACACTAAAATATAGGATCAATTAATAAAAATTAGTTGCAATTGGAAAACCAAAATATTAGAGGAAAACATGTAATTTATATATTTCAACTGCATTCCAACTGTCATTTTGATTTCTTCATGTGCTAATTAGAGTTATCAAAGTTTTTTCTTTCCAACTTGAATGAATGAGAATGAAAATGGAAACTCAATGCATACCTAATGAGGGCCAAGAGTTCCAATTTGCCTTGTCTCCTGTTCAGGTCATGTCCAGTTAATTAAATTAGATGTCCTGTACATACATACAAACGTGCATGTAACTAAATATTTAGGTGTATATTGCTAGTGAAATGGATAACCTAGTAAAGCAAAACCTGTGGCCAACTAAGTAAAATGGCTGTGGCTCAACAAGTTGAAATCTGCACATGACAGTGGCCCAAACATAAAACCAAATTAGAAGTGAAAAGTATAAAATAAGCTCATAAAAATACACACACATGAGCATTTGGTGTATGTTTCTACCAAGGATGACCTGAAGCTGGCGGACTAACAAAGTTGGGGCGAGCATTTGCTGCAGGTACAGGAAAAATTTGCAGTTGAAAGATAACACCACCTCCTCTTCCAAAAAAAAGAAATCAAGCAGCATGCAACCAAGCAAGCCAGTGAAAAGACATTTTAGACAGACAAACAGCGAGGCAGACAGACAGACAGGCAGGCGGATAGATGGACAAATGGACAGACAGACAGCCTGAATTTAAACGAAATTGGGAATGGGGCGGAGAGTTGGCTAAATACATACATAACGAGAGAAGCAACAGCGAGGCATCTAAAGGAAAAAAGGCATGAAAAGTGCGGAACTTTAATTAAGTTTTGGTCCTCCCAGCTGACTGACATCTTGAATTACAAATGAAAAACTTGTGTGCAGCAGCAGCAGCAGCAACAAAAACAGTAGAAAAAAAATTACTCGAAAAAGGAAAAACCCAGGGCATAATAACACACTGCTAAAGGTGGAAAAGGAAAGCAGAGCAAGAGATAGGATGGGCCAAAAAAAAAAAGAAAAAAAGACGAGCTCAAAAGTTGCACTGCCAGCAATGCTACATAGTAGTCCAGTAGTCAAGGAAGCTAGTTAACCATTATAAAAGTAACTCAGCCAGCAAAGCAAATCTCTCTAAACTAACCAAGAGTGCGGGGAACATCTAACAATCTGTGAGAAAATGAGAGGAAAAAAGAATTTCTTCCTAAAGGATGCCAAAAATCGAAAAAGGCGACGAACGACAACGTCAATGTCAGTTAAATAAAAAAAATTTCGCATTCATCTCACCGAAATAGATGAGCAGCAAGGAGAATGATAAAAAAGCCAAACCACACTACAAAAAGTTGAAGTCAACGACTTGGCCTATACACTTTTATTCCACAGAAAGACAGTTCTTCTTCGAAACTCCTTTCTCAACTGACATCATATAAAACTCGTTAATATTATTTATGTACAAAAAGTCTCGAGATATCTAAACAAAAAAAAAAAAACAATAAAAAATTGAAAAATTTGTGAAAAGATGTTTAACTATTTATTGTTCTTGATGATAACCGAAATGAATGAGGGCATACCGAAATGTTGTGAGTCATATGGGTTTATATCTAAATTATTTGGAAAGTAACTTTTATCTTAATGACTTTGCAAATTTTAATTAAAATTTGGGAATTAACCGATTACAATGCATAAAATCATCAAAACTATCTTTATCTAGTTACGTTCTACGTCAAGAGTCTAGTATAGATAGTTGTTGTCATTGTTGTTGTTGTTGTTGTTGTTGTTGTTGCTTTGGTTTAACCAAATTAATAAGGAAATAAAAATGATAAGCGTAGAAACCTTTCCCAAGGCCAATCTAGCCGAATTTACCCAATTAAGTTCATAAGAAAAAGTGATTGGCTGATGACTCAACTCAACTCAACTCAACTCAACCCCGCCAAATAGTGTATAGAAGACATCTACGGAAACTCTGACTAAGGATGAACGGAATGCGGCGGAACTTCATCATCATTGGGGCGACAACCACAGCGTTTGCTTTGTGGAGAACAGATGTTTGCAAATATCTCAGGAAAAACTTTTTTGCTAAGGTATTTAAATAAAGGTTCGTTGTACAAACTTTTTCGCAAACTGCAACTGCAATGAAAACAGACAAAAAATACAAAAAAAAAAAAAAAAACAAAGAAAAGAAAAGAAAAACGAAAACGAAAACCTGTAAGTAAAGTAAAAATGAAAAGCAAAACGAAACCAAACCAAAGCCAATCAATTTCCCAGAATTGAAGGATTTCCAGTTGCCAGGCAAAATCAAACGGGAAAACACAGAAGTCTTCACCTGCAATTGCATTTAAAATGCTAGAAAATTCAATTCAATTCTCAATGCATTCAATTATTCGTATAAGTAAAAAATATATTTTTATAAAAAAAAAATCTAAAAAATTTAATAACTTTTCTTTTTTTATGTTTGATGATCATTCTTTTTTTTTCAAATACGTAAATCTAGATACTGATAGAATTTTTGGCAATTAGAAAGCTTCGGGGGGACTTTAAACGCGTGCCAAATTAAGCCAAATGACTAGATTAATAAACTTAAAAAGGTGGTATTTAAATACTCTACAAATGCCAGTAATGTCATAATAACTTATCCTAATTTCAAATAAGATTTATATATTTAGGGCTTGAAATGAACATTTACCTTGCGTACATATTCTTCAAGAATTTTCTGCCGATCGAGATTGTCTATGTAGTTAATTGTGAAAATAAATTTAAATTGCAAGCAATATAAAATATTCGCAAATACTTTTTCCTATATTTAAGTTTTACTTAATTGGATAATTCCCAAATTCCCAGCTGGTACTATAAATAGAATACTTTCGATAGAGTGAGCGGCTACTGAAACAAATGGGACTTGAATTAAATTCAATCACGGCACGATAAAGCAAATCTAAAGAAATTTATCTAATCAATGAGGTATATACATATATATGTATATATAAGCATTATATTAATGGGTTTATGTCTTAAAGTCAACCATTGTGAATTGGCCTAGGCCATGCCTTATCATTAGAATAGATAGTGCTCGATGTTTCATTCAACTTGAAGTTTATGTATATCTAATTTTTTCTTTTATAAATATCAGTTCATTGCCAAGAACTTTACTTAGATAGATTCAGTGTGTGATCAGTGACAGACAGAGCGAAGAAGTAGGAGAAGACGAAGATGTTGTCCATACCAACAACATACGATGATAAGACAAAAGTCTGGAGTGGCATGAAATTGGAATCGGTATATAAAAATGATACATCAGTGGGTAAAATTATATTTAAAACAATGAGAAATTGGCCACGAAATGTTTGCCAGGTAAGTTAGTTAGCCATTCTTATCATAATAGTTCTATAAGATTTATAGTTCTGTAGATATCGGATACTGAAAATGTGACCGTGACCTATGGACAAGCACTCACATGGGCGACACGTGTGGCATTATATTTAAAAAAATCGGGATATAATCATACTGATGTAATTGGCATATCTGCCAAGAATTCAACCTATGTAATGCCTGTGGCTGTGGCATGTTTAATGAATGCAACACCGTTTCATTCAGTTAATCCATTGCTCGATGGAGGTTCGTAGACGATTTCATGTTTAAATTTTACAGATTTTCAATTACAATTTGATTTCTATTAAGGTACCATTAAACATTTGTTTAATATAACTAAGCCAAAGGTTGTATTTTGTGATGCCGCTGATTATGATAAAGTGCATTCTGCCACATCGGAATTCCAACCGATTATAATTACCTTAACCGGACATTTGGATGGTATACAAAAAATTGAGGATCTCTTTGAGCCATCACATGCTGAAATGTTCTACGAGTGAGTGAGAAAGTTTTTTTTGTTTAATTTTAAATGCAACTTCTTAAATTAATTTATTATAGACCCGAACCATTGCAAGATGAATTCCAAACTGTGGCCATTTTATGCTCATCGGGTACAACGGGATTGCCGAAAGCGGTTTGTGTGCCAAATGGAGTCCTTATACAGGATAGCATGTATGTTCGATTGATTCTTTTCGATTAAGCCATCGCATCATCATAATTTTTTTTTTTGCAGGGCAATTAATAGTGAATTGATATACTTTGTATCGGCCAGTTTGGATTGGATAACTGGCCTGTGGGCCTTTGTTTTTAGCGCAGTTTTCGGGGCAACGCGTATTATTACAACTAGCCCATTCGATCCGGCTAATTTTTCACGAATGGTGGAGAAATATAAAATTAATTATTGTATTATACCGCCGGAGCATATATCCTCGTTGGTTGACTGCCCCGAGGCCACATCCGAGAGATTAGCTTCGTTGAGACGATTGAACTATGGCGGCGGTTTGGTCACTGTGGCCACTCTCAAGAATATTCAAAGCCTTTGTCCAAATGCCATAATCAGTTCAGCCTATGGCATGACTGAAGTTGGTTCCATCGCTCTGAATCTGGGACAAGTTAAACTGAGTGCTGCGGGCAAACCTTTGCCAGGCAAACGTATTCGAATAATTAATGAGCAGGGCAAGAATCTGGGCTATCATGAGATTGGCGAGATTTGTGTCCATACGGGACGCGTCTGGAGTGGTTACTACAACAATCCCGAAGAGTCTCATCGTGTACAGGACGATGAGGGATGGTTTCATACCGGCGATATGGGTTACTTTGATGAGGACAACTACCTCTATATAGTTGATCGGCAAAAGGAAGTTCGCAAGTACAAGGGTCTACAATATTGGCCCACAGAAATTGAAAATGTCATTGCCGAATTGCCCGATGTGGTGCGCGTCTGTGTTGTGGGCATTTACGATGAGCATTATGGCGATGAAGCTGGCGCTCTGGTAGTCAAGCGAAAGGGTTCCGATTTGAGTGCAAATGATATAATTGAACATGTGGCAAAACGTTTGCTGGACACTCAAAAGCAAATTCGAGCAGGTGTCTTTTTCACCGATAAAATGCCTGCAAACCTCAATGGAAAAGTTATGCGCAAAGCAGCTCATGACGCATTTATTGCCCTTTCCAAAAAATAATCTTAATCCGTCGGAAGAAAAAAGAATAAAAAAAAACAAAAAAAAATATTTAATTGACCATCGGTTTAAAAAAGAAATTCTTATCTTAAATTATGATTAATAAGTTTATGTAAATTTATCTTTTGTATTTTGTGTATATATTAAATAAAGTGACCATTTTGAACAATCTTCAGTTCCCTTTAAGAATCGTGCAGGGCAGGGGACAAAGTCCCCTTCCCACCCTGAGTTGTTGAAGTTTTTCAAATCAATCTCTCCAGACTGAAAAAACAATTGCCCTATTCCATATCAGAATTTGTATGGATCCCTTGATGCCGCTTCGCTTTTTTGCTGTGTCTCACAACAATTTTGTAATAAAAATATGTGTAAAAAAAAAAAAAAATGAAAAATATCATAACTCATCGTTGACAAAATATCTGTAGATGTATTTATTTATGGCTAAACACTTCGAGTTCCTGCAACGCACTGAGTAAACAAAAATTTGCCATTTTTGCGTCAATAAACGGAACGACCCACTTTTCAGTCATCCCTCCCGTAAGGACATGGATCCCTCAGTACAAAAAATCCTGTTATTTAGTCATAAAAAAAATTTCGCGCATAGAATTCAACAATTGAGAGGGGAAGTGAATGTTGAACCAATAATTCCAACACATGTTGGGTCGAATTGAGGAGGAATAAGGGGGAGAAGGGGACGAAGGAAATATACATTAAATCACTGGGCGGGCAGAAAAGACGCTTTTGCACGAAATTAAAGGTAAATAAAATGTTTATGAGTTGGTGTTGTTGTTGTTGTTGATATTTGTGAAGGTGGAGTTCATATTATTTCACATTTGATTGAATAACATTTACACACGCAAACGCCACATGAATCTCATTCGAAAAGAGAGAGAGCGAGAGAGTGAGAGGGGAAAGAGATTTTCCTCACTTGGTTCCCTTCTATTTTATTTTCCTTGTTGTTTTTTCCTTTTTTCATTCCATCTCTCTCGATTCGAAGGCAATAAATTCAAACATGTGCACATAAATTTTTATTTCGATTTTGCCGAGCCGCCCAACGTTCCAATTTTATGAACTGTGAATATACTCGTACCCACCTACAAATACACTTACATATACATACATACATTTAAGTTCAAACATACGTACAGATAAATGATGAAGTTGTTCAAGTTGAAGAAGAAAACGAAAGGAAGATGCTCCTTCAACAAGAAGAAGCCAGAGATGGTCGGGTCTGAAAAACGTCATTGGAATCACAAATTATTGCAGCGCGCGCTTTCAGTTGCAGACGGCAGAAAATTTGTTGGCGTCAGTCAATTGACATCATGTCATATCGCAAAGATGCAAAGATGCTAAGATGCCATCCTCTATCTAAATGGTTGAAAATTCATACGTCTCTCTCTCTCTCTCTCTCTCTGACAAAAGTCAAAAATCAGTTTGACGAAAAAGATTCAATCTGATTTTAATAGAAGCAAAAAGGATGCCTCCTGTGAGGATTGAACTCACGACCCCTGGTTTACAAGACCAGTGCTCTACCACTGAGCTAAAGAGGCTCACATTTAATGTGAGTTCCATAACTAAATTTGACTGATAGCAAATGATATCTTCAGCATCTGTGGAAATGTTATCTATCATTATCTTTTACTGATTTTACGAAACTAATTAAATTGAATACTTCAGTAAGGTTATTTTCAAAGCCGTTCATAGACCCTTATCATGTAGGAAACTCTTGCGAAAGAACCCTGACTAGGGTTGATAATTATATCATTGATGGTTGACTTTAACTTTCGGAGGTTATAGACATTCCTACGCTTTGTATGAATGTCATCAAATTATAAAGTATTCAAATGAAGATCAAGCAAAATTGTTTTTAAGCATAGATATTTTAGAAATTTTAATCAGTTTTATGAAAAATAACAATAAAAATCCCAAATCGAAATATGAAAGTCTTCAGGTCACGGCATGTCTAAACTATAGAGCAGAGCTGCAAACCATTATGACCAAAATTTTGGCCGCTATGAATTCATGTGCAATTGCCTTGCTGTCTTTCGATGGTTGGTCAATACAATTATCTTTGGCCCTAGCATGCCTAATACTGCGTATGCTGTCATAAGTCTAAAACTGTGAAACGAAACTATCTCTAAACAAATGCCTTGTATATTTTATTGCACTTTATTAAACGCTTGACTAAATGGGAACCTTAAGCTCGACTACACTTTCCCTATTGTTCGGCATTAAGTGTCAGGAAATGAACAGTACAAAAGCAAAGCACATACATATGTATGCATTATACATATATGAATTGAATGGGGTGGGGGAGGGGGAGGAGGAGGTGGTGGTGGCGTTGGGATTGTGGACTTTACATTATAACCGACATTGGCACGTCTCGGTTTCGTTTCATGTGTGTATGTAAGTCTGGCAACAATCTCGTTAAGCGTAAAAGGCCAAAAATTATAGTAAAACTAACAGAAGGTAAAGGTAATCACATAAAAAGCTTGTTAGATAACAGCAACCAAGCCAAAAAGCAGCGGAAGCAGCGGACATCAAAAGCGTCATTCGAGAAGTGAAGGCTGGGAAGGTGGGCGCCCAATGGGGCGAGATTGGGTTGCCATTGCCACCTACGGACTATCCGGCTGCTAAGCTCTGACGGGGCGACACAGTGTCATGTATGTTGATGTGTGTGTGTCAGTGGCAGCTGCTTACATGCCATGTTTCTCTTCCCTTTTCCCATTTTCTACTATTCTCCCGTTAACACACTTAAGCCGCATACAACCATCCTGAAGTGTTGGTTGTGCGTGTATTGTGCGTTTATGTGTGTGTGTGCGTGTGTGTGTGTGTGTGTATGTGATTGTGTGGATTATAATTGCCATGCGGCTGTCAGTGACTGCCTGCCATTCTGCCAGTTTGTTCTTCTACTTGCCCTTTCTCTCTCCCACTACATACATACATATATCCTTCTGCTTGTTCATCTCTCCTTCTCCTGCTCTTACTTCTGCTCCTTGCAGCTGGTTCTCGCATTGCATATCATTTTTAATGCAAACCGCATGCCACATTATGCAGCTGCATTGCCACGTCGCCGCTGTGGTTGCTTCTGGGTTTGGGTTTGGGTTTCGGTTAGATCCCATCCCCATTCTGGCACTAGAAAAAGTGGCGGCGGTTTAGCGAAAAGAAGGAATACGGCCAAAAATAATGCCATAGCACATAAGTAAGTACTTACCCAGAGCACAACAGCAACAACAATACCAACAGCAGCAGCGACAAGAACAAGAATAACAGCAGCAACAGCAGCAGCAGCAGCAAAGTGAAAAACCGCTTGCATACTTTAGGGCGCGCTCGCATGCGATAAGCAGCCTGCCTTGTTAAGACCCTCGCTAAGAGTAAGCACTCTATTTTTTCATTTTAAATGACACAGGACATATGCCGAATAGAGATATAATTTAATAAACACAAAATATTTAAACAAATCTTATTTAAGAGACAGAAATTGAAATACTGAAAAGGAATAGAAGAGAATATGTTTTAAAAAAATATATTTGAAAATAATGTTTAGTGGGAAATAAAATCTTAACTTAGTTCACGTTAAATAATAAATAAAATGAACTAATAAATTGAATGGATTATGTAGCAATTGATTCTTCAAGATGCACTTAAGTTTTATAATGATTTTCCTATAGTCAGTTAAGAATTTACTCTGCCATTAAGATATTTTAGGGCATTTAAAATTCTCAATTAATACGTAAAATGTTTTCCTTATATTGTTTTTCGTTGTACCATTCGTTGGCAGTGCCTCTGCTGGTTCTTCCCGCTTTTGTTGCATAAAAATTAAAATTTATGCCAGGCAACTTGTGCAAAAGCACTGCAAATGCCATTGTTTCCTACCGCCATACAGTACTCCTATATCCCCCCTCCCTCGACCCACCTGCTGGTGGTGCAACGTCGATGTTTTTGGCTCTGGAAGGACTTTCCGGTTGGCTGCATTCAACTACAACTACAACGACGACGACTGCGACTCTCGTCAAGGCATAAGTGAGCTTGACAAGACGTTTGGGTTTTTTTTTGTGTGCTTCTTGTTTTTCCTACTTATTATTATTGTTGTTCTTATTGCTATGGCGTAACAACAATCAATTCTTTACTAAATGGAACTGAAAGTGAAATCGTAATGAAAGAAAAAGTAAAGAAAAGCAAATGTTTTTCGAGGCCCTTAAGTACCGACGACAATTCCCTCAAGACTCCATACCTCCCCCTCTGCCCCACCTGCTAACCCTAGCTGAAAACGTTGTAATTATGTATGAGGCGCAAATTATACAAAAAAAAAAAGAGGAAGGAAAAACGAAATTACACAAGATGTAAACCTTAATTAATAGCTTGGTAAATGGTGGGGCAATTAATATTTATATAGGTAGGTATACATCATGATTGATTTATGCAGGTAATTATCATAAATGGAAAAATGTGTAATTTCAGAAAACGAAGGCTGAGAATGAATTAAAGTTGAATATCAATTAAATTATTGTAAAAGTATTTTTTCATTAATTGTTCATGGAGAGGCCAAATGGCTTGTCCTCACTGCTCTCCTCTTCCTCAGACACATCAGAGTCGAAGGCGTTTTCGGGTATGTGATAAATCCTTACCATAGGCTTATTTGGGTCCTTCATGATTAGATATTTGCCATCTGGTTGCATCCTTATGATATCGATAAGGCAACGAAGGATGCCCCAACAGTTATCCATATTTAAATTTATTTGTGTGGCAAATTCCTGCGGCTTGAACTGCTGAGTGCCCAGGATGACGTGACGCAGATGATCGCGAGGACTCACACGTGAAACATAACCCAATTTGAGTTGATCCGAGCCAGCGAGAACAGACTCCACAGTCCACTTGGCCAATTTACAAGCGTTGTTACGCAATTCAGTGGATAAAACTGCTCCACGTTGACTATCCAACTTCTGACGCCACTCAATGCTATTGGCCGCCTTGGAGTCCCATTCGTTAAGGGCACGAATCGAAAGGAATTGCATATCGCCATTGGGCAATTGGGTTACTCCATTATGTTTGCAACGAGCGACTAGAGTGATATCATTACCCAGATCCCATTGCTTGTAGCGATAACCCATACTGGCCAACTCGACGCCAGCTTCTTCGAACGGATTTGGCTCTGCCAACTTAAATTTGTTTTCTTCTGCACCCATTTTGAGAACCTGTTGACTGAAATTATGATTTATGAAAGTGGCCTCCATGGACAGACTGTGGGCGGAATTGTTTGAGCCCTCTTCATCCATAGGCGGTTCCTGGGACGTCTCGTTCACAGTCAGCATATCGAATTTTACATTGTCACGTTTATCGAAAAAGATTTTTGTACCCAGCTTCTCGATAACCACATCCCAAGAATAATTGGAGCGAGTGCAGCACATTATGGTGGCCAATATGTCATCGGTGGCAAATACATTGCCCATGGTCTTGGACAAGCGACGTATTATTGGATCATCTGTGGTCGTAGCTGTATGAACAATGCGATCAATTTTCATCAAAGTGCGCTCATTCTTCAAATTGACACGATCATAAGCCTTGTCATAGTAGTCAAGGGCTCCACAAGTTACAATATCCTCACCCTCCTTCATATTGGGCAAGCTCAGCTTCAGCAAACGGGGAAAGTCTATCTCCTTGACGGAAACCCAATCCGATTGCACCACCACAGAACTCTCTCTTAGGCGGGCGGGAAGATTACGATACTTGCGGCCCTGATTACGACGTCCATCACGTCCCTTTCCGTACCTTTGAGTGATACTTGCTAGTCCAGGACCCATAATATTGCCCATGGCATTACCTTTCCTACCCCGTTGATTGCGTACATTGCGTGGATTATTGTGCACACTTGGACGGAAACCGCGTCCACGTTGATATGGCTTGATCACTTTGGAGCCAACTGAATCGACCAAGCGAAAGGATTCATCATCTTCCTCATGGAAATACGCATATTGGTTATTATTGCCAAAGGACGAGGCATACTTGTTTGTGAACTTCTTATCCTGCTGCGTTACAGTCCAGTCAGTTATCTTACCCAAACGATCACTCTTGCTGAATGGCTGATATGGTACATCCACAACATCCAGTTCACATGGGCCCCAGCCATGCTCATTGTACTGCATATAAGGCTTAATAAACGGCGCGTAATTTTTAGACATTTTGTTGAGATGAAAAAAATAAATATACAAATTATTTGGAGTTTTATCCACAAGCTAACTAAGTAAAACTGTTTGTTAGACAAAGTTAAACTGATGATTTTGCAAGCGATTACTTTTCTTTATAGTTCATATTGTTGACATTGTTTCTCAGTTTCAACTTACAATAATTTCACCCAAATGGCCTCACCTCAAATGTCATCTCAATTTCACTTGTCAATCCTAATGAAATTTGTGCATTGTTTGGTCTCACCGCAAATTTATTTACGATAATCAAACAATTTCATTACATTAATTTTCATTGGGACTCCAATTTACTTTGTGGCTTTCGACTGCCTGTGCATCTGTCAAGAATTCGTCTCTCAGTTTTGTTTCCACTTCGCCCTCAGGCGAAATGGTAATGACACACTAAAATGCAATTCACAGACGACTCATCGAACATTTTGTCGAAGCGTCAATGCGCGTGGTAAACTTTCCATTATTAGTTATTTGAAGGGAAGAGAGATCTGCACCACAAGTTCAGGCAATTGATTTGCCAATTTGCCGAATAAACAGAGTTACACACACACACACATTCACACACAACATATTGACGTGTGTGTGTGTGGTAAGTATATTTGCTTCATTGAATCTATCAATTACAGGCAAGACGATACAGGCAGCTTGTGGATAGACAGCCAAATTAAAAATTGATTGAAGGCATCACCATCAACAGCAATTAATTGAAAAGGTTAAAGATTTTCAGCCATGGAATATACAAGTTAAGCACTTTAATGAGTTGAAACAAAAGTTAATAAAAATTCAATAAGGATAAATATTTCTTAGCTAAAAGTAATTGCCATAAACAGGCATTAAACTAAACCTAAAAGTTGGATGTTTAGAAATTTCTAATGATAATTTGTTAGTTTTTAAGAATTGTTGATTAAAAGTTAAAGAAATATTTCTGCACTTTCAATATAATCACAATAATTAAGTTGATTTTTCTAATTGAATGCTTTTTAACTCCAATTAACTTAAATAAAGAAAAAACTTGTTACCACTTGGCATAGAATTTTGAACTAATTGTAAGACTTAATGTAAAGAAAAAATTCAGTTTTAATGCTCCATATTGTCTTGGGTTATTTGTTGTTTTTATTGCTTTACTTTATTAATAAATGAGGGTTGTTAACCTTTAAGAGCATATTCAGTTTCTTGTCAATTAAATTGTCATTTGGCCAAGCTTCAATGCAAAAAGGGCATTAAAACAAATTTAAACTAAGAGAAATAAATTGAAATTTATTTATGATTTTCCATGGCAAATGTGTCTAAAAGGGCTGCAGTGGTGCATATTTCATTTCACAAATGTTTTGCTCTACAAATATGTATGCTTGTATGTGTATAGTAATATTTGTTGGCCAACTCTCTAGTCTGGCCAATGACTGGCAACATTTTGCTGCCAAACACACACAAACTAACCCCACCAGGCATCATACCTTCTGTACAATATTTTGGCTACATTTTATGTGGTTTGTTGGCCGCTCTGATCGAAACTCGAGTGCACAGCAACGGCGAATGAGTGATTTTATGATTTTATCAATCAGAATGTATGAAAAATATTGATCTCGGTGATTTACGTATGGCACTAGGTTCGCCTGGTCCTGAGCTTTGCTTTGGCTAGCACTCGAGATTTATTGGAATTGCAAAAAGTTTACATACATACATACATATCTGCATATATTTACCAATTTCGCTGGCATCGGCCATTATTTTGTTTCATTTTGTCTTATTTTTTTTTGTTTTTTGTTGAAATTTTAACTTTGTTGATGTCATTAAAAATTAAATGCATAATAAATGGAAAATGCATTTACATATATGCATAAGGAATTGGGTGGAGCTGAATGATGGCTGACAAAATCCTCCCTTTCTTTCACTTGCCTGCCTATGGAATAAAATTATTGGTTAATGATTGATATTCGAGTGACAAGTCATACTCTTACTTGATATGATATAGCATACTTTAAATTAAATCCAAAAGTATAAGTATTTAAATGTTAACATTTTCATTAAACTAAATTGTTGATTCAGTGCTGAAGCTACCTTAAGCACTTTATCTGCAGAGTATTTGTAAAATGGTTTCACACTTGAAAACTCTTCAATCTTATTTTCATTTAATTTATGAATGCCAACAGATTGACTGGGACTTAAAGGATCATGCTCAATCGACTCCTTTCGCCATTTACAGTCGTTTCCGTCTCGCTGGCCGTCATTTACGATATTTATCCAATAATCAAGCCTTTGTATCATATATACATACATATACATACGTATGTATGTATGTATATACTTAAATGCATACTTATATACATACATCTGAATGTTGCATCTGGCCTTGTGTGTATTTATTGTTGATTTTGATTTCATTTTCGCTTCTTCGTTTTCTTTTCCTTGTATTTTTTGAGGTTGCTTTTTTTTTTGTTGTTGTTCGGTTACATTTTCCATCCCACCAATAAAGTCAATAAAGCGACGAAAATGGAATACGATGTCAGCGGGGATTGCGACTGGGTGTGTGTGTGTGTGCTATAAATGTGCCTTGAGGCCATAAATGGAAATTGCGTCAAGTCGCGAGTTTCACATTTTATTGCACATGTTTTACATTTGCCCATGCAGCGATATTATATATCGTATAAGCTGACAATTTGTTTGACTCCCTGGCTGGCAAAACGATTGATAAATATTGCTGCCTGTCCTTAAGGCAATGAAAGTAACTTGAATTAATTAATGTAGGTTACCCACCTGAAAACTATAATATTTAAATTTTTGTTGGGATCTGTTTTCAATCTCACAAAGTACTCTAAACTAATGATCAGCAGAAGAAGCCCTGCCCCTCATTTCGTCATTAATTCTCAAGCCTTTGGATTGAAGTCATAAGATATTTTACTATAAAAAGAAAACTTTTTACTATATCAAAAATAATTTTATGTCCCTCTACACAAAACAAAGACAGGAGTCTTAGAATTTTGCATACTTCATTAACTAATTTATTACAAAATCATTAATTTATTTATTGCAAGAAGAGACTAAACAATTCAAATTGATTTCAATTGAATAATTTCCATTATTTCAACTATGACTAACATGCCAGAGGTCACAGTGTATAAACCCATTTGACTCTAATATGCAGGACAATTTTGGAATTCGGACATTGCATAATTAGCATTGATTAGCCCAGTAAATGCCAATCGTAACCAATATTTGAAACTTTTTAGTTATAACAAATAATAATATTAGATGGCCCAAATGGTAGCAGAACCAATACCAAAAATGTACAAATACTCTCGTGCCAGCGGTTTGTGGTTTAGTATTTGCAATTAAGCGTTTGAGCGTTTGCCTTCACCCACAGACCCGGAGAGTTTTCGAATATGCCAAAAACTACTACTGCAATTTGCAATTGTTTGTCCATGTTGTAGGGAAAAATGCATAATTAAATGTGTCTGTCTGTTCCGTCCGGCAGGAGTGTGCAAACAATTTGCCAAACGAAATTAAAGGCATTACTTTAATTAAAATAATTTGTATAAAAGTTCGCAAAAAATTATTGAGCAAAACTGCATCAAACTCATACATGAAAACTTTTTAACATATGCCATTATATTTCGCATTGAATTTTTAATTTCAACTAGAATTTATTATAACTAATTCTATCAATTTAGTAGAGACTGAACGCGTCTTTAAAGCTGATATGTAATATTCTTCGATTAAATTTAAGAAATTAATTATAGTTTATTTTATGTTTTAGTTGGATTAATCAATTGACAACACCCGTAAAATTAAAATTGAAGCACTGAATAATAAATAAATGTACTTAAATTAATAAGGCTAAACCATTTTGTTTGTATAATATCTAAATATTTTAGCAATCATTTTCTATAATTAACAAATTTATAGCAATTTTTATAAATCGCTGATTTTACCTGATTTCACACCAACCGTATACATACTTATGTATATATATATATTATAGTTATGTTTATGTATATATTGTATATTCATAATAAATTTGATAAATATGCCATATTTTTACGCTCATTTCTGGCTGCACAGTCAGATAACTGAATTAATTGCGCAACGTTGCGTATGAGTAATGCAGTCAGGCAGTCAGGCAACCAGCCACCAGCAGCACCACCGCATATACCACCATTTGTGTGGCTGTCAGCCACCAACTCATCATTTTGTTACTTCCCCCACACACACACACACACACACACACAGAGATCCTCCTACGTATGCACACTGCTGCATCCTCATCCTTTCTGACGCTTTTAAGCATCATTAATTTGCTGTGGACGACCAAGAGTATACACTGGGGCTAAGCTTACAACTGAATGCAGATGCAGATGCATGGTAGATGTATAGTAGACAAGTGGGCGACAGAAGGAGTTTGTTGCCAAATGGCGCCGGCCTTCATGTGGGTCCATTGTTAAACTAAAGCCGGACAAGAGAGAGAGAGATTGGGATAGATGGAGGAGAGTGTCGAAGGGAATTGTTGAGCTTCTCATCAGTTTTTAATGGGCTGTGGCCAATGATGGGTTAAAATTTTCTGTTTGCTGGTGGCCATTATAATCTTCCAACTCTGAACCTCATTCGCATACGCAATTTTTGTTAGCTGGTTATTGTAGATTTTCCCATTTGCCGTTTCCCATTTTTGGGTTTTCATTTGATTTTATTGATCAACAAGGTGTTGCTGTATGGCTGTTCTATTGTTATTAATGATTTCTGAAATGGATGCGGAATGAGCTTAGCCAAGGACTAGACCCGCCTCTGACATTAAATGGCTGTCATCATTCATTAGCCACAACCATTAAGCAGTTGTTTTTGCTGGACTTGGGTTATAAGCTCTAACGTTTACACATAACTGGCTTATTTCCTGGTCAGACCACACACGCACACAGAGTAAAGGAGCCTAGGAAATGTGACACCAAGAGAAATTATGGTGTAGGAATTTGGGGTTCTATGAAACTTCTGTAGAATCTAACTGAAAGTGACATTTGAAGCATTCTCTCAGTGCATTTTTTGAGATGACCTGGTTTGTGTCTCTGTTTGTCTCGGGCTTTACACTTGGCATACAAGCAAAACCTAGGCAAAACCATTTTGGTACTGATTGTGATTAGATAGATATATGTTCATGCGTTTGTCCCTTCAAGCTAGCTGCTTCCAATACAAATTCATTTAGAACATGGTCTAACCAACACTGACCAACTTACACTGCTGCTCAGACCATTGTGGGTGTGTGTGTGTGTGTGTGTGTGAGAGAGTGTGTGTTCTCCTCTCATAGCAATTATTGTTGTCTCAGTATTTTAATTAAAATGTGTTTACTTTTGCTTCCTGCTTGCATTCGAGTAGTAGAAAATTATATACCAAAGTCGAAATATGCTATAAATCGCTCTTCAATATACGATTTTCATGTGTTCATTCTTTATGTGGTTTGAATTGCAGACCAGTTGCTTTATTTGTTCACACAACAACATGGGCATTTAAATGTTTACAACTGAAATCTTCTACACAGATGTGAGCAAGATTTGAAAATAATATTACTCAATAAAAAGAGGCATGTAAAGGGGGTCGGTCAACAAGGGAAGGAAAAATATTTGAAAATTTATAAATATAAATCAATTTTCTACCAAATAAATGTAGATGAAAAATAACTTAAATGACGATGAATATTTGTATATACAATCTTCATTTTCCATTTGAATAATAAATTTAAACATTTCGATATTTTAGTCTATTGAACTTTGTTACTTCATGGTTTCCTGTCTCATAGAATTTTTCTCGCTTATCTATTTGCAAATCTTATCTTGAAAATCTCTACTCATATTTGAATTGTTTTAGGCTTTATGTTTATGTTTGAAATTAATTTCACAAAATTAGGTTAAACATCTAGTGGAAAACATATAAATTTGTTTAATGGCAACTAAAATGATAAAATTTTATTAATGTTTTATGTGTGTGTGTTTTCTTTGTGCGCATCATCGATTTAATAGGGCAAATGGAAAATAATAATTTATTAACGGCAACATTAATTTTCTATTGCAATTTTAAAATAAACTAAACATGAAAACATATTTAAATAGAAGCAGCCAGCAAGATGTCAAATAAGAAAAGGTTAAAAGGCATAGATATATGTATGTATAGACATATATGTTTGTATATAGCATATGCTGTGAGTATATAAGTGTGTGTATACGCACACACACACACACATTTAGAGAAAGCTAAGAGGCCCATCAATCAAGTCAAGTGGAAATTTATAGCACTTTTGTTTTGTTATTATTCGTTTATGCATGAGTTAATTAGAATATTGGCATTAACCTTTCCAGTAAGTTGACCCTTTTTATTGTTGCTTTTCTTGGCCAAACTAATGCACAAAGATTTACGATGGGGCCAACAACAGCTACCACTTGAAAATATGTGTGTATGTATGCGTGTGTTTGTATGTAAGGGTGTTTATTCAATCGTATTGTTAAGAAAATACTAAACTCTAAGATGCCTTTGTAAATTAGTTTACTTGGCTTTTTGATTTTCAATATTGTGATTCATTCTTGTGGTTACATTTTTGTGTATAAATTAAAAAGCTGCAACTTAATATTACAAATTTATGTAATCTTCTTGTTTTTTTTTTATTGTGGTTAAACCATTAAGTAAACCTTATAGTCTGATTGCTTTTGAATTTTAAATTTCTCTTAATTTTCTCTCAGATTAATGAGACTTTAAAAATTCTTCGATTTTCTCTTCAATCAATTTTGGAAATATTTAAAGCTGATTCTAGTGGAAATGAACCCTCACAAACTTCTAATCAAAAGCACAAAAACTATATTCCTATGTATTTTCTTTGGACAATTAGTAATTAAACGGATTTTGTCTACTTCTTTTGACAGAAAGAAAACGATTTATGGTCATATGCCTATCTGAACTTGAAATCATTACAAGAACAAGAAACTCGCACACTTACTCAAACATAACGCACACACCTTAACACTAAATCACAATTTATTGTATTCTCACGTAAAGCCCATTAGAGAAGCATCAAAAAATTATTACCATAGCATTTTATTTACGATTATTTGATCAAAATGTGTGAGGACAACGAACAGCAACGAAGGTCTCAATGCTCACCGAAAAAAAAACAACAAAATCAACAACTAAACCGCAAAAAAGGACCTCACACACACACACATACACAGAGAGAAACTGTTACACACACACTTACAACCAACTGGGCGTATAATGCGACGTGTTAAGGGTCATAAAGTTAATACAAACCAAACACTAACAACAACAAGGACAAGGCAGCACGTACCTTTCCAAAAAAAAAGGAGAAAAGCAAAGGTGAGAAACAAATTCGATATGTAAGTAAAGAAAATGCAAATAAAATTCACGAGAAAAACCAAGAAAAAAAGAATTTAGATAGGAATAGAGGAGCACTTCTCCTCTTCTCTAATAATGGGTCAAATTTATTTATGCCAGTAAAGAAAACTGATTTGTATAATTGAAAAACGAATTATAGGCAGATTTTTGTAAGACTTAAAGTATATTTATATGAGAAACTTATTTTAAACGATGATAATATAAGAATTTTCGTATGGTGTTTAAAAAAATTGTACTTTGGTTAAGAGCATTACAGAGGAATTCTATATAAAATCTATTTAGAAAACTTATTAATCCATCTATTTGGTTGTTCTTTTATTAACCAGTAAATATATATTTTTTTGTTTTTTTTTTTTTACCAATTTTTTTTATTTACAATCTGTCCTTGGACAATCAGTAAATTTGGAGATACATAAAAACATAACAGGAATAGTCGGCTCCAATGAGTCAACTATTATATATAAACTCTAAGTTGTACAGACGAGTAATTAAATCTACTTAAGTATTTATACATGTGTATTATTATATATTCATTTTATATGGTATATATATTTATATTTATGTATATGTACATATATAAAACAAAAGTTAAATCCTATTTGGAAGATCTAATATATGTAATCTTTTTAGTCTTCTTGTTGTTATATTATTAAGTAGACTTAGAGCTAATGAGTTTGGGTGGTTGTGCAGTCTGTCAATATATCTAACACTAAACTCTGCTATTTCATCCTTTACAAATGGTATATTAAGGTCCTTATGTATTTCAGCATTGGAAACATACCAAGGTGCGTTAACGATTGTGCGTAGGGTTTTCGATTGATAGCGTTGCATAATTTCAATATTTGATTGGCTCGCGGTTCCCCAAAGTTGTAGCGCATAAGTCCAAACAGGCTTTAATATTGCTTTGTAAAGTCTTACTTTGTTTTCAATGTTAAGCTGAGACTTTTGTCCTAATAGCCAGTACATTTTTTTGGTTTTAATATTCAACTGCTTCTGTTTTTCTTTGATATGTGCCTTCCAGGTTAACCTTCGATCAATATGAATTCCAAGATATTTAACTGAATCTCTTTGGGGGATTTCACAATTGTTTAGTAAGACTTTGGACAATTTCCTCGTCTTAAGGAGTATGTTGCTTGTACAGACTTTTGCGAGTTAACTTTGATTTTCCATTTGTGTAACCATTTTTCTATTAGGCAAATTTCTCTTTGTAGGTATTCTGTTAAATATATATAAATTTAATTTAAAAAGTTTCGCATACATTTCACAATACTTGAAAGTACTTTGTGAGTACTTATGGGGATTGGTTGTGCTAATTGCTAGCTAGATTTTTATCAGCCATCTGGAACTTATGGGCATTATAAACTCTAGTACTAATCCCCAAGCCAGCACCATCATCATCATCTTCATCATCCTGATGAAGCAACTAAAGGTGTGTGCCACGTGCAATGCAGCGGAAATGCCAATTAGAAAATATATATGTCAACAGTCCAATAACAGCAAAACAGAGAGACATAATCCCAAACAATTCTCATGCCGAATAGAACGTTTTTGTTTCATCGGATTTCTTTTACTTTTTGTCCTAGAACGAGGCAGATGCCTTTCAGATGAATGCAGAGAAGTTGACGCATGCGTTTCATATGAAACAAACTCTTTTGCTGTTAACTGACTGCTAACTGAATGTTACGTTTATTAAGGAAAAGAAACATTTAAAATACAAGACGACGCACCTTGCCATGAAGAAAATGACAAGTTGTCAAATTGGCAACTAATTTATGACAATTAATACATTAAAATGTTATAGCACATTTATTGGCGCAATAGGCTTGATAACGTTTTATGACCCTGTGCTCTCCCCTTGCCATCCCCTACTTAAGGTATACTTGTGTCTTGCCATTTGGCTTTCATTTGTTGTCTATAGAAATTAATAGCAAATATTTGTGCAACAATTTGTTTGCCTCGAGGACTAAAGCAAAGTCAATTTTGTACTGAAGAATGGCAGAAGGAGCAGAGCCGTGCGGAGGAGTAGATATAATCAATTTACATTTTCGTTTTTTAAAATTTCTCCTTCTAAGGGGGGGATTGTGCCCCAGCTGCACCTAAACAATAAAATTTGTATCTTTTGGATATTTTGCTTTGCCAGCTGGTTGCTTCTTTTTGTTTTTTTTTTTTGGGTCTCAGTTTCGGTCGTTGCTATCAAAAATCTTCGCTAATAATTTGTCAATATTACGTGAGCAGAAAATTGAATAAAAAGCGTTTTTGCATTCAATAGAATCAGAATAAGATGATGATGATGATGATGATGATGATGATGATGATGATGATGATGATGATGCAGAACCTAACGTTGACTGAAGCCAAAGCAACCAAAGCAGCAAAGGCAGAAACGAAAAAAATGGAAAATTTTTTCCGTATTGGTAGAAAATCAAATAAATTGTTACAAATGAGTGCAACAATTTTTTCCTTCTACGATTTTCCGTTTTGCTAAGCTGATTTGGCCCATTTTTCGCCTTCATAGTAGAAACTTTGCCTGTTCCAAACGAGAAAAATATGAATAATTCATTATACAATTTCTGGTTTTAGTATTTCAATTCTCTGACCAAAAATATAAAAACAAATGAATTGATGAAAAGTCGCTTACTATGTTGCTTTGTTTGCATTTCTCTGATTCGAACCCCAAAAATCCATACATATTTAGGTACTCAAATTTACAATGTATAAATTGAAGGGAAATAAAATTAAATGTCAAACATATTGACGTTTTTTCCAGAAATTTTATCAAAAAAATTTAAATACATATCAAAGAAGAAAAAAACATGCAACATTGTTTTACTTTAAAAGTGTCAAAGCATAGAAACCAATTACTATTCATATATTTTTTATAAAGAAATCGTTTTTTTGTGTTTTTTTTTTACCGTAATTTCGTATGTCAACTGTTTTTTTTATACATTTTTTTTTCGATTTGTTAAAAAATTAGTTTCCCCATTACTATTAATTAAGTTTGTTCAGCATCTTGTTCTCTGTTAACCAAACTA
Source organism: Drosophila willistoni (assembly GCF_018902025.1). Lineage (NCBI taxonomy): Eukaryota > Metazoa > Arthropoda > Insecta > Diptera > Drosophilidae > Drosophila > Drosophila willistoni. The sequence goes on along the minus strand of NC_061086.1, from coordinate 28,871,703 downwards.
ATCAACTTCTTCTTTGGGGGCTTGGGTCTAAATTTAGTTTATTTTAACCCACAAAAAAGGTGAACACGTGTACCAGTTAGTTGTATGAATACATACATAGACGCCTAGATACCTTTTGGCAAGCCAAGTTAATTACCCAAACCCTGTGACCTTTGACTTCAAAAAAAATAATAATAATAAACCCAAAACTCGACACAGCAAAACTGAAATTTGTAAAGTAATATAAAATAAATTTGCATAATAATACTGGCAGTTGCAAAACCAGAAAACCACAAAAATTTCACCACACAATATTACAGAGAGTATGTGGGAAAAAAAAAACCAAATTGAATAATTTATTAACCTTAATTATACAACGCAACAGGAGATAGGAGATAGGAGAGTGGCAAAGGAGAGTGTTGAAGAAAGGGGACTATTAACTAGTATTTGTAGTTGACAAATTGAATTATTATATAATTCATATATAAATTTGAATCTTTAATCTCTTTTTGTGATGCTTTATTATTAATTTGCATGTATTCACTGTATTATTAATATAATTATAACAATTTGTAAACAATTTGCAACTCAATGCGTTCATTTTTTTTATCATTTTAAATTCCATTCAAGTTTCAATTTTTAGCCAGCAAGTGGTAATTTCATTGAAGAATAGAATAATTGACTGCTACTAAGCCAAGAGAATTAGGTCGGCAATTTGTCTCCCCTTCACCGGAGACCGCCTACAACCCTTTCCAATTGAAAGACATTAGCATAAAATTATTAGGTAGAAGCAGAAGTAGGTAGAGAATCAAAAGAACTGGCAGCAGGCAAAGCCATCGATTTGAAAGACATTTGAAACTATTAGGAGAGACGGCAGTAGAAGCAATTGATGCCATTGCCTCTGGCCGGGACAAGTGCTGAAAGTCCGAAACGTTGAATGAGAGCGAGAGTGGTGAGTGCATTTGTGGGTGGGGGTGGGGTAGGAGTTGGGTCACATGCAACAAATTGCCGAACGCCACTCGACTCCGTCAGTGGCAAGCAAGACAAATTCCATTTCAATCATTGCCAGTGTATTGACAGTTGCTTGAATAGCCAGAGAGAAGTACAAAAGCATCTACTGGCTCTAGCCGCAGAGGTAGGGACCTCAATTTGTTCGTATTTGCCAATGGTCCAGCTGCTGATGATCGAGCCACTGTATGTACAAAATGTAGACATGGAAGTGGTTGCTGTTCCCAGGCAGCATAAACTTGGCCTAGACTAAAAGCTGACCAAAGCTCGAATGTAGCACCAGCAGCAGCAGCTCAGTGCCTCATAATGCAAACATTTCGAAGAGAGTGCACAGGGCTCTAATTCATCCCCGACTTATTTCCGGATTAGAAACAGTGGTTCAAAATCTAATGGAAGCATCGGTAGGTCTATCCATTGCTAATCCTACAGATATCGGGTAAATAAAAGTTGGATAAAATTAGTTGAGGCCAATGTGAAGTCAAGCAACTCTTTTATGCATATGTAAACCTCAATATAAATAATTATTTAGCATTGGAAATAACCGAAGATTTTTTTCCCAAAATGTTTTAGTAATGCTTATTATTTGGAAATAGTTTTACTTACATTTTGATACACTGTGTTGCATTGAAAAGCGTTGACTATAGTGGGAGGTCGAGGTCATTGAAGAAGGATTTGTGCAGATGCAGGAACTATGTTTGTATGTGTGTGTGTGGCAATGCACTGGCACTTGGATGCCTGTGTGTGCATTTGGGGGATGCCTTTGTCGACATTCCATAGAAAGCCTCTGTATGGACGCTGCTGCTGCCACTGCTCATTGCTTGTCCATACTTCTGGCATCTCCACAACCTTCCTCATGTCCGCCTCGTTCAGACTTTCCTTTAACCATTACCCTGACTACTTAAAGCGAAAGTAAACTTTGCTTTCGTGCAGTCTTCGAGGCATTTCGCTTTGCTGTATGTATGTGAGTTTGTGTGTGTGTGTGTGTGTATGTATGCGAATTGTTGCCAAACCATGCATGCCTGGCGGTTTGGTGGGTGTGGGAGGAGTTTTGGTAATGGCAGTGGGGAGGTGTTTGTGGTTCTTGTAGGTGTGTGTTTCATTGCGGTCATTTAGCTTTTCCTCAATGCAGCGTGTAATGTGGTCGCTTATAGGATAAAATGCTTCTACACACACACACATTCATGTATACAGGATGCTTACAGCTTGCCCATTTACTCTCACTGAAGGCACTTTCAATTGAAATTGAAATCAAAATACATTCCCACAGATCGTTCTGATTGCCGCATTTTAAAGATTAAATGGAGAGTTTAAGAGTCTTACAAATACATATAAATTGCATTGAGGGTGAAAATAGTGTGCGAAAAGTTAGATAAAAACAATTTAAGGCATAGCTAAGTATGTAGTTCAGCATGAAAAGGAAAGCATTTTGATATCTTCGTGTGTTGCCTTGAGAGAAATGCCCTCATAAGTAGGCTACAATTTTTATGCCTAAAGCAATGTAGGGGAAACATTTTAATTTAAGTATTTAAAAATTCACAATGAAATTCACTCTAAGTAAAATAAATTTCCAAAACAGTTAGATCAATGACTAGCCAAAGAAAAATCATACGCCATGTATGCCATTGCACATTTGTTTATGATTCAACGTATGCTCAGCCCCTCCTAAACTTTTTTTACTCCTTTTTTTGCATGTTACCCTTTGTTTGACTTTACTATTTGTGTGTGTGGGTAGAAAGTTTTGTATTACAAAACACAATCAGGGCCAGATGCATTTTCGGGGTACCCAACAGAAACAGAGCAGAGCAGAGCACACAAAGTTTAAGCAAAGCAAAAGAGGAAACAAAAAAAAATCGGAGAGAGTAACGAATTTACAATGTTGCAAAACGTTTCGTTCTAGGTACTAGCCGCTAGGCGTAACTAGGGAGAAGGGGGCGTGGTCGGAAACGCATGCGACATGCTAAGGCCTTAGGGCAAAAGTCTCTGGCTCTGTCTTCGCTTCCATCGCCGTCGCCGCATAATAATGTCAGACGGGCGACGTCTTTTTCCTGCTGTAAATTGCAAAATACAAAAAGGGTAAAATGTATATGCATCCAGCTACCAATACACATGTAACGGCATACACACACACACACACACATACACATATTATTTTATTTTTTTCAAGTTTCAAGACCAAACGGAAAAACCTACAGGCATGACAGAAACGAACGAGAAAAAAAGAACCTATTTTATGTACATTTAATGCGAGGCAGCAGGCAACACGGAAACAGCACAATAAATCCAGGATACATTAAATAACAAAACATGTACACCCTCACACACACACACATACACACACACATAAACACCTAGCTACACTCACACATATGCAGTACCTCAGTCAAAAAGACAGACAGAAGGTCGCATATGCAGGCCAGGGGCCAGGGAACAGGTCCATATGGTGGTCAACTTCCCTTTTCGTGTCTATGCGCTTTTTTTTGCCACGCCAACAACTTTTTTTTCCACTACAATCAAGGACTATATGTAGAATACAAGAAGCATGGACCTTTGAGTATATATACAAATGAATATCATATCAATCAGGAGTTTTTTTTTTTGGATATTTGAAAAGATTTACGTGTTGTTTGAAAATCAACCTTTATAATTTTTAAAAACGTTTCAAAAATACAATTTTGAAGCTCTAAAGTATCCGCTTGAATTGAAAAACTAATATATAAAGGAAAGTTTTGATAAATCGTTCTTTCTCTTCTTTTAATAAGTTATTATAAGTGGAAACTAGACTTGAAATGAGATTTCAGCGTTAGACGTAGTCCAAATTTTAACACATTGGTTCCAAATTATCCACTATTTTACAAAATTGAATAAAATATTATTTCAATACTCTTCATTCCCTCTCTAAAGTTAATCTAAATAAATAAATTCATTTTTTAAATTAAATTTCTTTTACTTTGCTTTATCAAGGATGACTTTAGTAGAACTGCACTCTTTAAATGATTTCCATGTAAGGTAATTTAAAGTCGAATCTTTGATATGTTATTCTGTTTTTCTTTTTTTCTGTTCCCTCTGAAGTCACCCGTCGACTGTTTATGAAAGTTGGTCACCGTCGGCATGTGTTTGTCTGTGTGTGTGTCTGTTAGTCTGTTTGTATGTATGTAGTTCAGCGGAAGTTAAACATGACTGAGAGAAGGAGAATCCGCAGTCCGCCTGTCGGCTCCTCCAACTCCTCCTTCCTCCTTCCTCCATGACCCTTGGTGATTATGGCAACTGCTGTTGCTGCGGTGCCCAGCCGTATGGTCATAATAATTTCTTATTTAGTGTGCGACCAGCGAGTGACCAGGTGATGGTGGAAGTTTCCTTCTATCCCTTCAACCACTGGCCTCTCATCTATCTCCCGGCTCTACATGTTATTTTTTGCCAACATGTTTTGTATATCTTTTTTTTTTTCTTTGGCGTTCATTTGCCACATTTTTGTGTGTCAGATTTATCTACTTTGTGTTGGTGTAGCAGTTTGTTTGGTTTTTTCTTCTGCTTTCATTGTCGCATGAATTTTTGTCTAGAGGGTGGAAGGTATTTAAATTCAAATTAAGCAAATGTCATGTTAATTTCAAGTGACAGGTGAAATTCGAGGGGGGTCATGAGGCATTTGGGCGTGTGAAAAAGAAGTAATTTTGCTGATTAGCGAAAAATTTGACTCATTTTGTGGGTGACACAAAGTTGAAATAAAAATATGAAAAATATATCTATTTAATGTAGGAGATTAAATTTTCAATTAAATGAACAGCAAAATGTTATGGCAAAAGAAGATATTTTATTTATACACAAATAAATGCTGAATAAAATTCTGTTCTTAATTTAAGGTAAGGACATTTAAAATGAAAAACTTTTGCAATTGCTTAGATAATACTTTCAGCTTCAGAAAAACTGCATTTACTTAATAGACTTTTAACGAAAGGCTTGCTGATTTTCATTTTTGAACTTATCCAGTAAAAATCTTCTGATGAAATTGTGATGGGGAGAAATTTTATAATCCATTTAAGGGGCCACATGCATGTGTGGAGTTATTATTATGTTTCTGAACATATTGCCAGTTGAAATTAAATTAATTAAATTCTTTTGGCTACCCATCGACCCATATTTTGCAACATTTTCCATTGGTCCTCATGTTTGTATGTAGACGTTTATGTGTGTCAATGTTCACCTACTCACTTCCATGTCCGGGGCTGTTCTTCTGGTCACTTCATGCATGTACGAATTTTACTCATTTAATGCGCTTACGAACATAAAATTTAATTCAAATCAGCTCATTAAACGCTTGGCACTTGACACTTGACACATACACACCCACTCTTATACACACACACACACGCGGAGACCATTAAAAGGAATAACAGCAATAACAACAACAACGACAGGAATGGCTGCCACCAAGACAAAAAAATTGTTGTTCGTTTTGGCAAAACGCCGTAAAGCAGAGGTTTATACGAAAGAACATTAAAGGGCGGAAGTAAGTGCCGCATAAAGCAACTGAAAGAAAAACTAAAAATGCAAGGACAAACAAAGTGAGTGAGAGCAAGAGAAACACATTAAATATGATATATTAGCTAAAAAAAATATATATAAGATATGGCTGTCAGGGATGTGAGATACATTTTTATGTGAAGAAGACTAAAAATGTGGCAATAGACAACTTTGTAAGGGGCTCAACCTTGAGTTTCCTACTTCTACAACAAATTTCAATGATAAACATATTCTTTATTTTCAAAAAAAAAGAAAATGATATTGATCTTAGTTATTTGTCATCAAAACAATGAAAATAAAATTATAATTCCCTTGTTTAATCAAATGAATTTGTAGTATTTATGAAGAATAGTGATAAATGTGAGTTATTTACGAACTTAAGCTTAACTTAAGGCTTTAAGATTTTAGATTTATCATTTTAAAGCATATTTCAATCTAAGGAACGAGATGGAAACATTATCAAAAACCAACTTGAAATAAAATTTTTCTGACGCCAACAAGTGAGGCACTTGATCTTTTTCTTGGCACTTGCCACAGCATTGAGATGGTGATTGAGATTGACTATATACTTAAATAGATATATATGTATAAAAGTATTTTTTGAAATGTTTGTAAATGTGTGTGTGTTTGTGTGTGAAGAAGAATGTGTGTATGTGCTGACTAGTTCAATAATGCCCAGAGAATGTTACAAGTTTAATGGAAGTTTTCAAATAGAAAAGCTAAAAGGAATTTAATTTTAGACATCAGTTTCGAAGCATCGGCATCACAATCATCCCCATTAACATCATCATCATCATCATCATCATCAACATCACCAACATGACTCTTGGCCAATTTGTTCCAAATGAAATACGAACAAAAGAACTTCAGTAAAACAGTGTCCTTCCATTGCAATTGCAAATCCGACCAATTGAAGACAAATCAAGACAAAATTGCCTCTTCTATGCTCAAAGTTGCATTTAAACTTCAAATTGAAGAGTCTGAAATAAATTTGTTTCGATTTAACAACAAAAAAATCAAATCAAAATGCATTTAAATAAATTCTTACTATAACTATGAAACACAAACAACACAAGAAAAAAAATGAAAATAAAATGTCGGTGCTCACAATTCGTTTATGCAAAGTCTACTTACTGGAAAACAATCAGCTTTTAGGGACGTTGTCTCTGGAAGCCCTTTCCCCACCTATGCAAAGTGAACTTAGATATACATGTCACAGACACACACACACACCCACACTCACAACCACACTCGCAGAGAGACACAAATAAAGTTACATATAAGAATATTTTCCATTTCGTACAGGTAATCGATTTTCATGCTTTTGGGCAAAAAAAAAAAAAAGAAAAAAGAACGAACAAAAATAAACCAAGCTTTGTTGTATGTTTGGCTTTGTATTCGTTTATTTTGTTTTGTACCTTTGTTGGCCGTTTTTTTTCCTCTTCTCTTTAACTTATTCTTATGCTTTGTGCATATTTTTCCGTATGTATGGGTAAGTGTGCGATGATGTGTATGTGTGTGTATGTTGCGTATACTTGATATTTACGTTGAAAACTTAAAGCGGTTAAGAGCTCGTCGAGCTTAAAATATTCTGACGGTGTTCTGACATGCTAAACCAAAAAGTTTATCCAACTTGTTGATTTACTTTTTCTTCACTTTGCTTTCACTTTCGCTTATTTAAAACAGAGAATCATGTTTGGAATAATCTCTGAACAAAATGTGCTTTTCATCTAGTACATACAAACATATCTTTGAGGTTTTCTCACGAAAGGTGAGATAAATGCATTAGGTTTAAATTTTTTCACAACGAAAAAATATATAAGGGTGCTTCTAAATAATAATTACTGAAACCAAAGTTGATTTCTCATTCAATTTTAGGAATAATTTACAGTACTTAATGATGGTTTTTTTGTTCTAGAAAATATACTGATCTAAAAAGCTGATTTGTTTTTTTTTTCAAGTATTGAAATCCAAGAATCTTTCTTTAACATTGCTGGTAGTTTTAATAAATAAGACCATTCTCTAACCTAATAATCCAACTTTCTTATACTCAGATTAGATGAGCAACCCTAATGCATAAAGGAATGTTTATACATATATAATAAATATATAGGCAAAAATCTAATTTGTGTTTGTAATGTATTCAAATTACAGTATTTTTTCGCACGCATTTCCTTTCGCACGACCAGTCCACGACAGCAATGGCGAGACAAGGACATCCAGTGCGCCAAGGATACATTGTTGTATGCTGGGCATTATGTCTGCCAGTCTGTCCGACAGTTTTCTTATCAAGAAACCTCAAAAAGAGCGACAACTACAAGAAAATGTTCACCGTCAGTTTACAAATCTGCAACAATAGTGATAATAATAAGGTTCGTCCCTCGTCGTTTTTTTGCTTCTTTCTTCTAGCTTTTTCCCAACTTTTGCAAACATTTTGACAAACTTTTTGGCGTCAAATTTGCTGCTACTGCTGATGTTGCAGCTCCCACTCCCCCTTCTGCCTCTTGCCCATTTAGTTAGTTAGGTGCTGCCGGAAACATGAGAAAAACGAGCAGTGGTAAAGTTTTCATACAATGTGAGAAAAAAGTAAGAGGAACATAATTCGTTTCTCGCTTCTTGGGGGGCTGTCGGTCCACAGCTGTTTAAATCATTCATCCATTGCCATGACAGTTGCATAAAGTTGCACCAGCCATAGAATTGATGGGAAAAGAATTATCGTCCTGGGCTACGGAAATCATTTCTATTCCACCAAATAGAGCAAAAAAAAGAAAGGGGGAAATTCGCAAAAGATTTTCATTTTTTACCATCCCAATAGTCGGTAACTTCTGTTTTACACATTTCTAATTCGTTTCCTGTACCCAGACCTACCAGATTCCAGTCTCCAGTCTCACCCAGTTCACCCCAGCTACCAGCTCCAGACACAAACACAGAGACAAGTTCGTTGGCATCCGGTTCGAGTTCGATTTTGGGTCTCTCTCTCTGTCTGGTTGAGGCTACAAATCTCGAATTAAATTCATTGAATACTTGTCAAAAATATTTCATTCGTAATTGGATTTTTGCGTAGTTTTGGCGCACATGTGCACTTTTGAATCATTTTCTATGCGTTTTAGTTGCTCAGATCTGTCTATGATGGCATAGAGCAGAGCAGAGCACAAGAGAAGGCTTCTCAATTGAATTTAAGGGGCAATTTGTACCTATGCATGATAAATAGTTAAATCGCTGTTCTTTGAATGCATATTTTCGAAAACTTGTCCATATATGAGAAGTTTCAGATGGAACAATCTCTCTTTGCTTTAGACATTGATTTTCATTTCTACTTTTAGTGCCTTGTTTCGAAATGATATTTAAATGAGCTGCAGTTGAAAAGTTTACAAAACGAACGAAGAAATGTCAAAATCAAATTGACAGGGCCAATAATGTCACTGGACCCAAAAGTAAGGAAAGAAAAACTGACACAAGTCAACAAAATTAAATATGCCGAAAGGCAGCCTAAAACTTTTTTCTTTCATTCGGCTTTTTTTTTTGTATTCTCTGTCTCTCTTTTATTTTATTTTTGAGCCCTAAACTCTTGGTTTTCGTTATTTTTGTATAAGCTGAAACAAATCTCAATCAAAATGTGGTTATTTAAACGGTTAAAGGGCCCTGGGCGGAAAATGATTTCAACTTTAAGTCGCATTTAGTTTCATTGAAATGAAATTGAATTTTAGTTGTGTGACCAAATGTGGGTGGTTAAGAGAGAAGGGGAGAGGAGAAGGATAAGTGGTATGGATGGAGAGGAGTACAAAAGTTGATGTGTGTTAGAAATTTTTTATATTTACAACTATTTCTCGTATGCAAAAGGGTTTAATTTGCAATTTGTCGCCCTCATTCAACGCTTAACTTTTCACTCAGGCGGTGCTTGTGGTTGCATATGCAAATGTATGCCTGCAATGCCCCCACTCCACTCCAAGCTACCCTAGCAGCTTCAGGGGGTAAGCTCCAGCTCCCCCTCACCGTCATCATAGCCCACAGCCCTGCATATGCGATAAAATGTGTACAAAAGTTTTGCGTTAAGGCCTTAGCCCCCGCCGCACTTGAGTTGCGTTTTGGCTTGGAGTTGTTCCACTGGCAGTTTGTTAAACGCCTTTCAACGGCGTGGTTAGCCAAGCGCAGACCTTGAAATGCCATGCCCAGGAGTAGCTCCTCTAAAGCACTGGCCAGTAGCAACGACAGCAGCAAGAATAACAGCAAGAGGTGTGGTAAGGGGGATGAAGCCATGCCGTAGCCACTCGAGTAGCTAACCAACCGAACAACTTTTCTGCGGCAAATGCTTTAAAGAACAACAACAGCAACTCAACTCGATTTCAGGTACAACGAAGTTTCTATACCCTTGTCCTTGATAAAATTCTAAGCTCAGTGGAATTTTTTGCATTTCCTATGAATTCCGTTTAATACTTCTCAACTAGATCCTAGAACAGGATAGTAAACCAATGATATCGCTTATTTTAAAGCTTCATATTTTCTTCTGTGAACAACAAAGTGCTAGCTTATATGCCTTTCTCTTTACTTTCAAGGGTATTGAAACCTTCATAGTCATTCACAAAAGTCATTCCGTAAGTTGGGTCCTGCACATATACATATATGTATATGTATTTATATGCATATGTATATGTTGATTTGGCAAACAAAAATGTTTTAATTGAATAACACTTGGTGTTGCATACAGTAAGTACTTTTACGTACTTAGCTGCAATTTGTATTCACTCTTGAAACAGCTCTTCAAAATATTTTATTGTCTACTATATATACACTTGAATTTTAAAATGCAGATAATCGAATTAAAGTGGTGTTTAAGTTTAACCCAAAGGAAAGTATAAAATAATATGAATTTAAGTCATTAGATGCAAAAAGTTAAAGTAATTCTGAAGTAAGTTGGACTAAATAGTTTATTCTATTCGTGATAAAAAAATAATTATGCATTTTATTTCATACTTAAACAAGGTTCGTTGTGATATATGAACACTCATTGAACTGTTAACTAATTCTAACTAAAAAATGATAAAAAAAAGGATTTAGTAAATTATCAAGTGCATTTAATGCAATGAGATTGACAAATTTAATAAAAAAATAGTTTTTCCCATCACATTATTGTGTGTAAAGCCAACCAGAATTGATATTGGTTTCCCCTTTCATCCATTGTAGTAGCTAAACCCCAGAAAAATGATCTGCTGACAGTTGATACATGAACCAAAATGACATCTGCGCTCGAATGACACAAAACAAAGAAATAAATACGAATGTACAAATACAAATACAATTTAAATTGAGTTTCTGACCAAGTGCAGGAGATACATACAAACATATGTATGCATATGCTCTCCATCAGATATGTCACATATCCAATGAACCCCGCTGATACCCTCTAGAATATGGATGAGGGCAGGGGGCAGGGGGCAGACAAAAGTCACAGTTATTTGATGATAACATGCTAACATCAATCATTGCGGTTCCCCTCAATTCATTTCTGTCTCCTTCTTTGCTTCGTCTGTTTCTCTCTTCATATATGTATGCAAAAGAATACGAAATGAAACCAGGGAAAATAAATGTGCATTGTATGTGTCAGTGTGTGCCTGTGTGTGCCTGTGTGTGCCTGTGTGTGTCCCATATTACAACAACTGACAATCAGAGTAATTGAAGAGGGGCAAGACATGGTGTTCGAAGGAACACCAATGATGGTGGCAGAGGGGTGCATAGAGGGGGGATGGGCTTCTATATTGTTGTGCTGACAAACCTCAGGTTCAATAAATCACCAAACAGCATCAATCAATGCAAAATACTGATGACTGCTTTGTTTGTGTGTGTGTGTGCGTGTGTGCGTGTGTGTGAGTCAATTTTCAGGCAAATAACTAAAAATTTAATTAAATTTAAGGCTCAGTCAACAATTTCAATGCAATTTTTGTTCAACCAATCGAACCGTTATAAAAAATTCTGCAAAATTATCCCCAAATGGAAAATGCAAATCGCTCAACTAAACTCCCAACAACTATCCCCTTACTACTTATTCAATGCATACATATATGTATGTATATGTATATGTACACCCACATATAGAATACATTTATTTAAATATCTTTTTGTTCTTTTAGATTTGTTTTCATATTTTCAGTTTTCCTTTTTTTCGGACTAAATTGAGTTTGCCCTATTCAATTTGCACATTTTGCATGGCTGAGTGTGTGAAAATATTTTGCAACATATTTAAATGCAATTTATTTAATTACTCCATTTATTTATGATTTATGAAAATCGCGTGAAAATACATAGAAAACTAATAAAAGATGACAGAGAAAGAGAAACAGAGAGGGAAAGACTGATGCAGGATAAAAACATTTGATTATATTGATTGATTTATGGACTATTGTATTTATTAGAAATGTTGTCATGAATGGGAATTGATAAGCTTTTTAGTTAGAGTGTGAAAAATGCAAATTTCTAAATATTATAAATAGTTAAATTTAATTTTGATGTAGGCCCTCATTCAATTCAAAAAATAGCCCATCTGATTTTAATTATTGACATATTTTAAGGGTGAGATTCCATGCGAATCTAATGATAACACAATTCTGCCTCTAAGGCAAATCGTGTCAGCAATAATAGTTTTCTATGTGTTAACCCAAAGAAGTTGTTTGTTGGTTTTTAAGCACCTAAAATTTGCCACGACACGTATACGCCACGTTGCTTGGCCACTTAAAAGAGATAATCACCAGAGTTAAAGTTATCGCCCTGTTTTCACTTGGTTCCACTTGTCCCCTGCTGCTGCTCTTGCACACTTAACAAGTATTTATCGAGTTTTTCAATATTTTTAATGTCACTTTAAATACTTGACGCGATTATTTTCCAGTGATTTTGTTTTGCATATACGTAAAAGTAAGTGAGTACGTCCTTCTTTCAAATATATATTTTACTTTTTTTGTTTTGGTAAATCGCGAAAGAAACTTTCAAGTGCCAAACACACGCAAACTTTTTGGTTTTTTTGTTTCCTCTTTTCCCCCCCGTTGCTTCCTTGTAGAAACATGCACCCAGAGACATAAAACTTTTATAGAAGTTATTAAAAGAGGCAAAAGGAAAGAGGCTTGGGGAGAGAAGAGAAGAAGAAGACTCTGCACTCAGTTTGTTTCCAGAGCTAAAGAGTTGAGACCAGGCGGGTGAGAGGGGGAAGAGAAATGATTCATCTGCCGTTCAATAAATCTCTTTCTCTTTTTTCTTTACTTTTGCATAACTCACAGTTTTTGCTACGGCTTCTGGGGCTAGTGCTTGTGCTGCTGCTGCAGCGGACGCTTTAAATAATGACCGTGGTGACCCCGACGCCGACGGCGCCAGTTTGTACATTGTTATCTATGTAGTAGGTATCCTGGCATGGATTGCAGCCAACTTGACAAGGTGGTTGTTGGCCTAGGGCAACCTACATACTACATACCTCTGTGCCGCTCGATTCATTATTCAAACGCATTAACTGAAACTGAAGTTGCCCAGCTTTACAACTTGGCAGGATAATTTTGCATGGATATTCTTTGACTTGGCATAACTTTAGCTCAAACTGCCTGCAGAACTCCCTTCCACTTGTCGCTTTTCTTGGCCAGTTGTTGCAAAAGTTTTCCTTGCTCTGCACCCGAACAATAACAGAGCCAAGTATTTAAATGCAAATTAGCCCCAAATGATGCAATCATAATGCAAGTGGCTCCAGGACGACCAGATCTAGAGAAGCCGAAAGAGAGTTGCTTCTACCTCTCTGGCTCTGTGTATGTGTGTGTGTGTGTGTGTCTCTGTTCGTTTTTAATTTCCACTTCACTTGCCCAGAGCTCATTTAGCACAATTTGGCAGATTCTCATAATTTTCCTCTAGAATTTACCCTCTTCCTTTTGCTGCCTCTTGCTGTAGGTCTGAAATTAATTTCCACCTTTCATTTCTTGTTTTTTTTTTTGCTTTTTGCTGTTCTGTTTCATCTTATGTTCTGTTTCCCTTCCTTATTGCAGTTGTTAAAACCCTAAAAGATAAATGCATTTTCAACACATGTTGTTGAAAGTTAATTTCCAAAACGCTGCTCATTTTCTCTTCTAAATGTGCATTTAGGTTTAATTTCTTTTTTTTCTTTTTTTTTTTATCCATTTGTTTTTCTTCTTATTTCTGTGCAAATGTGTTTTTGATACTTTTGATGACTGGCGGCAATTTCCACTCCTGCTGCTGCCTTTGATGCGGTTTAAATGAGCTAATGATTTAGTTCACGTGGACAAAAACGTACAAAAGAGGCAAAAATGTAAGGTGAACTTGATACAAGAAGGCAGATTTAAAGCTCAGAGGTTGGAAAATTATTTGAAATCAATTAGACTGGAAGTTAGCTCTTATTCTGAATATTTAAGATTTCTACTTATGATCTAATCTAATCTACTTATGATTGGTATTGGTAAATACAAAGTTTCGATTTTAAAAATTATTAATTTAAATCTAATATAAGCTATTGAATTGTAGATTTATTGCCTTAGTTTTTGGAAAGTTTCGGCTTTAACAACTTTGTCAAGATGAACCACTTTTTGCAAATTTTTTTCAACTAAATTTTTTCAAGTTTTTTCTTATGCATGCCACAGAATGAACATTCAGAATTCGTTCCCAAAAATGGAGACCAAATCGAAAGTAAACAACAACAAAACTACGTTAAAACGAGCATCTTGAGAGTTGAGAGTCCAAAATGAAACGGAAGCCAAACCAAACAAGCGAGTTTTATCCGACTGCAGACCAAGAGTAATGGGCAACAACTGAACGAAGCAGCGCAGAAGAAACTTTGGTGTTATAATCGGTGGCAAATTTAAGTGCTCTTGATATTGCTAATTAACACACAGACGCACACTCTACACACACACACACACACACATATACACGACGAGAGAAGAACGAAACTCATTTGAGGGGTGCTCTGTATGGGCAGCAATGAAAGCAATTTACAAAATTAGAAGATGAACAAGAAATAAGCAAAAACCAAAGAAGAGAGAGAGAGAGAGAGAGAGAGTGAGAGAGAGAGAGAGAGTGAAAGAAAAAGGGCTGCTCCCCTTGGTGGCAAAATTGGCATTGTAATTGTGTTTGGCTTTTCGGGTGAATTAGCAAAAAGTCGAACTAAGAGTCAGCGATTCCGATGACTTTCGTCTTGGCAGTTTATTATTTTGCCACCAATTGGAATATTCCTAAATATATAGTCAAGCTCTGAATTCATACATTATAAACAATATGTATTTGTGGGCTATTGCCAACGAAAAAAGTAAAATGAAAAAAAAAGAAGAATGTAGATTTCATTTGAGACACTTTTTGGCAGCAGCAGCAGCAGCTTGCAACGGGGCGTATGTGTAATATGTTTGTATGTGGGAAAAAGAAGAGCACTTTCAACTTGAATGGGAAATGCTTGAGAACACACTTTAAAGTCCATTAGCGTTGAGTGGCTCAATAACAGGGAGAAAAAAGAGAATACCGAAAGGAGAATGAGTGAGTAAGTGAGTGAGTAGAGATTTGATTTGGTCTTCCTTTTCACAACAACAGAAATATCAACAAGAAGGCGTTGCGAAACAAATCAAACAATTGTTATAGTTGCATTTTTCTTAGTTTTTTTTTTATTTTCTCTTTCTTATCATTGGCAAAAGTTTGAGTTTACATATTTAGCCCAGTTTTATGACAAAATTCACAGTCATTGACATTTTAGCCATAAAATATTCTTCTATTTGTATTGCGGTTGTCAAATGTTGCATAATTCAGCAGGAGAAATTCTAAGAAATTCCTTTGCTTATTTCGTTTTTGTCAGATTAATGGCTTTTTCTTTTATATTCAAGTTGAAGCAAAATTTTAGGCAAAAAGAAATAGAATTCCACATAGTATATTCTTGTATATTTTTTTCTTATTTTTTTTTATGTATATATATATAGCCATGAAATATTGTAACTGCTGCAAATTATCGTTTGCTCGTTCCCAGCCAAACATAAAAACTTTTCCCAGACAAAACTCTATGCAAATGGGTTAGACATTTACAATTTGAAGTTTTCTCTCTGCCTTGCCAGATTGAAGTAAAAGAAAAACTACGTCGAGTGAAGTAAAGCGAGTTTAAAGCCCCATACAAATGGCAACTAAGAAACGGAAGTAACAATTTAAGGCTTAAATAGTTTAAACAAATAGCCCTAAGATGGCAAACAATCGGACATCATATTTATTCAAGGTATTTTTTAGCTACTTCTTTGTGTACTAATGTACTAAACTATTGCCTAATAAATATTTTCTGACCTATAAATATTTCTGCATTAAACCAAACCCAAAATATTGGACATTTTCTCCAAAATTTCTCATTAATTTCCACCATGACTGCCCTTTTTCTCTGTCTCTCTCTTCAAAGAAAATTGGACTAGTTTCTAGTTGCTCTAGTTTTCATTTCGAGCAATTAAATTTTACAACATCAAGAGGATTTCATTGTAAGACGGTTGAAAGGACACAAGGTCCTTGAGTATCATACGATGTTGATATACTAACAAATACCCACAAATTCTTAACAATGAGCAGAAACAATGAAAACACGATTTGCCATTATAGCGGAAATCTTCGATAATTTCACATAATCCACACAATCACACACACACACGCACACACATGCTTACACACATATGAACAAGGAATCGAATTGCACACTCTAGACAGATTCACTGATAGGAACCCAAGAATAAGGAGGGGGGGTCATGTCGTCTATGACAATCAGTACTTGAGACGAGACAGCAAAAGAGTAAAAAGAAAAAGAAACGTCTGCAAGATTGTGGCTTCCTTTTATGGAATGCCTGTCAGACGGACTGTGGGACTGACTCACCAAGCGAATGAGCAAATGAATGAGCGTGCTTCTAGGTTAATGTCAGAAGGATAGCTGAACGAAAGAGAGAAAAATGTCGAGCTGAACAGTATTCTTCTTCTGGTTACAAAGTAAGTATAAAACTTTTGCCATTTCGTTGCAGCAGAGAAAAGAGAGTAGAACTTTTAACATTTACTGTTGTTGTTGTTGTTTTCAATGTTTTTGTATGTTTTGCTGTTGTAAGAAAGTTACAAGTAGCATTTGAAACTTGTCGTCAAAAACTTCAAGTCGGAGTATGAAGTTTCAGTTTGCTGCAGGGGGACTTCCCCATCAATGCGTATGAGTAATTTTTATGAGCAGCATTTGTGTCTTGTTTGTCTGTTTGTTGTTGTTGTTGTTTTCTTAGTTTTTCCTTTCACCCTCTTTTCTTGTCATCATTCCAGCCATCTTTATTTATCTATTATTTGTACTCATGTTTACTATATTAAGCCCTAAAGCCAACGTGCAATTATTTAAGCATGACAAGCACAATAAGCCACAGGCATTTCTCATACAAAACTTCCGTCTTGGCTAACGATTTTTGTTTGCTGTTCCTGTTGCTGATTTCACTTAGGCCTTTTGGAATTTGCCTGTTGCCATTTTTCCTAGAATCTAATCGAATTAGCTCACCTAATTGCATAAATTAGGCCTCAAGATTGAAAAAGCAAAACCGACTCTTAGAAACTCCAAATAAGTGCACATGTCTTTGTGTGAGATGAACAAATTTAAATTAAATTTATTTATGCATTGAAGCCCTAACAATGCAGTCAGTAGGAAAATGAACAAAATACATATGTTGAGGAATTCAGGTATGAGACGACAAATTAAGGAGAGTATTCCAAAATTCCAGCCATAAGATAAATTTGCTAAACCTCAAAAGGTTAGAAAATCACTCCTAAAGACCAAACACATTTCATAAAACATTAAATAAACTTTGGTCTATTTTTGTTATCTAAATTTATAGGTGATGGGTCCTGGTAATGGGTAAATAAGTTTATTTAACTAATAGTTATAGTTCCTTAAGTTTAAGGAATAAAGAGAAAATATATTAATATATTATTTAAGGCAGTCTGATGGTAAATTCCAACAAAATGTAAAATGTTAAAGTCGTGAAAGTGTATCAAATGTGTTTTTAACATTTTATTCTTACCAAATGCTTTTGATTAAAAGTTAGTTGCCCTTAATCTGACTTAGCCCCGAGAGGAGCAATTAAGTTGTCAGTTGAACTAAACTGAAAGTTCTTTTCCCTAAATCTCACTTAAACTTCAACCTTTGCATATACATATATATATATATATATGTGGAGGATACTATGTATGATATAAGCTTTGAGATGTGCATATGACAAATCTAAAAACTTTCTAGCCACTTGGCAAGAAAGTTTTCATTTTCATTCTTATGTTCGTTTCGTTTTGTGTTTTTCCATTTCTTAAATTTGCTTGCCACAAAAGTTTCTGCTGCAATTGCCTTGAAGAGAGAAAAGTCAAAAGCAGCATTAAAGAGCGAGACATCAAGTTGGACTTTTGCATTGTTTGCCCTGGCTTCATTTCGCTTTCCTTTGTGTTTTTGGTTGCGTCACTTGCTCATTTTTCTAGCTAATTGTGTGTGTCCTTTGGATTCCGTATCTCTCTCTCTCTCTCTCTGTCCCTTCTCTGTTTGTTCGGGTGTAGAAAACTATGCATAAGAAATGCTGAGCCATTGAGCACACAACTCGAAGAGGATGATGCCATAAATCAGCATAGATATATGCATAAATTATCACTTGAAGCTTGGTAACTTGCCCTGTGGCAAAAACGCAAAATCAAAGTGCCCAGAGAAACGCAAGTCGGCGAGGCAAGGACGGGGATGAGAAGTTGAAAAACAAAGCAGACGATAAACAGAGCGACATTTAAGGATTTAACGAGAAAAATCGCTGTCACGCGGAGGGCATCGTTTTAATCAGTGCAGCAATGAAGGAAACCAAACTCTCTGGGCCAGGGGACACTTCGACTGGCACGTGCTCATGTCCATTTGCTTCAGCTTCGTCGGCTTCGTCATTGGCTCTGAAATGGCAGCAATATTTTGTCAGTTCCAAAGTCAACATGGCCAATGGCCAACTGCCAACGGCCAATGACCAAACACAGAGCAAAGAGGCATTTCCACCCAATACCCAGAAGACAAAGGAAAAGAAGGAAATTTACATTGGCGCTGTGAAGTATGCAACGCATATTTCCACTTCACTTGTGTTTGCTCTCTGCCTCAGTCATACATTTAAATGTATTTATTTTTAACCCAAGCCACAAATATCTCAAAAGACAGAGAGCAGAACCAAGAAGAAAGAAGAAATATTTAAAGGTGCAGGCCATATGACCCAAAGGAAATACATTGCAACTTGCTAGGGGCAACAGGACCACAAATGCTTCATTTATATAAATAATGAAACTGATATCGAAATACGCGAATACGCTGTTCTTCATTTAGCTCCGGATATTGAATGAGTCGGGACTCGGACTCGGGTCTTGGTTAAAGCAAATCCAAGAAAATTACAAGGCAGTTTAAGAATTCTCGTTTATGTAATCTTTTTGGTCGTAGAATTTTCAAACTTTTATTGTCACAATTTTGATTCAACTTTAATAATTTTAAATGCAGCTATCATTGAAATTTGGCATTTTGTCGATTTGAACGCCCACAACGCGTATAACTTGGTGCGAAGCAAATATACCTGTTCTTATACAATAATCGAGGGGCATTTTTTGAACCAACTGTGATAGAAAACCGCCAACGAAGGCATCACCACAGCCGTTTGTATCCACAATATCTTTCTTACTTAACTTGGGCACGGGATATTCCAGTATCTTTTCGTTTTCCTGAAAGCAGAGCACCGGACAGATATCATCTGTTATCATAATAACTCGGGGTCGTCCGTTATCCTTGGGCAGAGATTGCATTCGCTTGCCAATTTCAAAGATATCTTTTGTATTCCACTCATGAGTATCGGCAAAGGCCAGGGCTTCTGCCTTATTGCTAATGATAAAATCAAGATAGGGTAGAATCTCGTCCAGTTCTTGCTTATGCATTTGCAGTACAAAAATAGCACTCAGATTCAAGATAGTAGTGCGTTTAGTCTCGCTTGCAGTTTGAGCCACACGAAGAACCGTATTTGGACTGACGGCTAGAAAGAATCCAGTAATATAAAAGTAGCTGGCAGTGTCCACCGCACAGCAACTCTCCTCACTGTCCATCCAATCTTCCGAGAAATACGCAGCGGCACCTAGATTGGCCACAAGGGATCTATTTTGCCCACTGATGATTACAGCACAGGTACCTATTCATTTGTATCAATAAGTCATTTAGTTCAGAGAATTTTTAATTAGGTTTACCTGTGGGCGCATCCTCTCTTAGTTGGTAAAGCGTTTCCACACCGTCGGCTCTGGCTCTCTTTGCAATTACCTCTCCGAACTTATCCATGCCAACGGCCCCAAAAAATACTGCACGATACGGTGCGCCCACAATCCATTGGAAAACTCGCATTGAATTCTGACAGGATCCTCCAGCCGATAGCTGAAGATTCTCCTGATTGGCGATCTCGTCAAAGAGTGCCATATGCTTCTCTTCAGCAATGATGGCGGCGTTCGGTTCCAAGCCATATTTCTCCAATAGCATGGTGTCTTCGATTGTGGTTGTCAGATCTAGCAGAGGATTGCCAAAGCCAATCATTACACCCTCTGGCAACTCCATTTTCTTCGTCTTATCCTTTGCCTGCTGCTCTTTATCCTTGTCAATACTCGAATCGTGTTCTTTGGTGATGTCGCCGCAGGATTTGCTGCTTAATTGCTGGCAATGTGCGAATTGATGCCTAAATGGGTCAGTCTGTCCGGAGTTTATGTAGAATTTGGTTGGAAATGAATTGACAGCTCTGCTGTGCCTCAATTGCCTCGATATAAAAGTGACCAAGGATGGTTTTGTAAGGCGTTTCATATCACGAACATTTTAAAATATTTTTTAGATCGAAAAGTGTGTACATGTTGTGAAGTGTTTCAAATATTTTTGAATACTAAGCTTTGACAGCCATAGAAAAGGCTTAGCTCAAACAAAATTTGAAAATGAAAAACGATAACAAAGATGGTACTATCTGGACAAAATTCCCTGTGGCTAAACATTGAACATTTCCAGTTTTACAATTTTAATGTGATGAGATTCACATGGTTCCTAAACTGATTTTCGCAATGCTACACCTTGCGGATAACACGGCCCACGGCCAGCCAGCTCCCTAATAGCCTGGGGAAGAAAAACCTTTATTCGATACAAACGATCGACAGACCAGAAGAAATTCCAGCGAATGTGCAAAGCCATTCAACAGAAAACTGGGTGGCGGGGAGCGGTTGAGATGGATAATAGCCACTAGGCTAGTTGCATGTGGATATGTAAATGGTAACTGCCCAGAGCAGAGGGAGATGGGTGGTGGTGGGTTGGGGTAAATGCAGGGCAAACAGGAAAACAAGAACCCAAAAATCCGCTCAGCGGCATAATCAGTGCAGCCAATGCAAAAATTGTTCACAAAATGAAAACTAATCGATGGTAGCCGAGGCGGGTTGGCAACGAGTAGGATATTCAGAAGGGTGAACTACCGCAAAAAGTGGGCGGGTCCCCATTGCCCTTACGCTTAGTACTCCTTCTGCTGATGATGATGGCGTTCGTTTAGGTGTTTTACACGCTGGACGTGCATAAAATTGTGCGCAGCCTGGCGTATGTACGTGGCATATGGAAAGGGAAGTCGGTGGGGTCTGAGGTTAGTCTAAAATGATGCTATATAGTGCCATAGCCCGAGAGTATTCCCGGCACGTATCGCAATTTAAATTAACACTTTTTTTCCTTTTTTCACTTGTTTTTTTTTTTTGTGTTTTTTTTCAGCTGTGGCTTTTGGTGGGGTAAACGTGCCGCGGTTTTGCCTGCTCTATGGCTATTTTTCGTCTGTTTGACTTTCATTCCGCGGGGCGGGTTAAGTAGGGTGAAAACGAAAGGCATTGAGGATGCATACACTTTGATTACAACATTTTCTATTTTAATTAAGCTCTCATCGCTTATGATGCGTATCGAATATGCTAAAACAGAGTCACTCAGTCGTTAGTTAAATCACTCATAGATTCATTCTTTGGCTTAATAATTTATCGAAGAATTAAGATGCCATTATTGCTTAGGAATGCAAATATTTAGCTAAGATTATTCGTTTGTAATTAGTTGCATTGTTGGACTAAGTTTTTCCAGGGTTCTGTACGAATATCTTGACATGACAAGAAGTTGTCAAGACAAGGTACATTGCCATTAGATTTGGCGATGGATGGATGGAGGAAGAGCGTCTTTTATGAAAATGCATAATTGTAGGGTAAAAAGTTCTCATTTATTTTCACGCTGAATTAATTAAAAGTTCACTTATGCACGGAATTTGCATAAAAATGACATTTTAATTGCGCTTCATTTGTGAAGAGCTTGGCTTTGACGAAGGCGCCCTGCATCTTCCTTGTCTTTGCTGTTGCGTTATGAAAAATGGTTCCACTAACCAACAATGGAAGGCAACGCTGGCGATGGCGATGGCAACGACGACGACGCTGCCTCTGAGGAGAGAAAAGTACCCTCGAGACAGACAAGAACACTTGGGATGCCACTAGAAAACGCACTTGCCAGTCGTAATGAAAAAACACATTTCCTTTCATACAGCCGCATCTGTATGCACAAAAACTGTGTTAGAGTCAGAATTAGTATTGATAATATTCAGGCTTAGAATAATGAATGAACATCTTTAATCTTTGATCTGAGGGATATAAGGGATAAACATTTGTTTTGAAAAAGTGCACAAAACTCGAAAATTGAAATATATTGTGACAGTAATTTTCAGTTCATCGCATTAAATGTGCCCCTATTAGCTTTAACAAGTACCTGACAAATAAGTTAATTCCCTAGCGTAAACATGAGCGTACATTAAGGCTCCCTTCCCCCACCCACAGTACACACACACACACACCACATTACCCCATTGAAGAGAAACCCCTGCTGTTTGACTGGATCCCACAGCATTTCATCAACTTGCTTTAACGCACATACAAATAAAGAAAAAACGACAAGGGAGAGATATAGAGTGGGAGAAAGGTAGATGGGGAACCCCCGCAAACAAAAGTTGCTCTGAAATATTCTCAAGTTTTACGTTGGGAGTTTTGGGTTTTTTTTTTTTTTTTGTCTTGATTTGGATTTTTGCTCATTTCCGAATACGGGCAACCTGAGGTTTGTTTTAATTTGCCGCTTTTTCTATGGCTCCCGTTTCTTGCTTTTGGCCCGCTGATGCCGTTACTCTCCCTTACCCTGGCATTGCCTTGTTCTGAAGCAAAACTTTTGCATTTTCTCATTTTCGGAAAATGTGCAAAGGGATTTGTTTTCATGGCTCCTGCTCCTCGACTCCATGGCTATGGCTATGGCTATGGCTATGACTATATGTGTGTGTGTGTGTGTTTATGTTATTCGTATGATATGATTTCTGCCTTTGTCCCTCCTTTGAGATTATATGCAGCAAACAGCAGCAGAAAGAAAAAAAAAATTCAACACAAAAGACAAGACAATGTGAACAATTGGAAAGGAAGCTTCTCCTTCACTCCTCGTAGGCGGTGCGAGACGGGGCAGGAACTGGGCCACGGGTTGGGGGCATGACAAATAAATAAAGCCAAAATACATCTGTTTTGGCATAAATTTTGTTTGTAAGTACAAGAGAGAGTCATTGGAGTAGGCACTGTGAATACAGTGAGAGATATAGAAATGTAGATATAGCATATGATAAGTGTATGTGTGTGCATCTGTGTGTGTGTGTGTGTTTGTGTCTTTTTGCTTGTCTTTTACTTTTGTTGCTGCGGAAAATTTGAGTTTTCTTTTGTGAATGTTAGTTCAAGAATTTGAGAGAGAAAAAATCGTCTCTGGAGGAATGGTAATCACTTGACAAAATCATAATTTGAAACCTAATGCATTTATCATTTAAATATCTTGTAATCGAAATATTAAAGCTCTTGTGTATTAATTTAAAAGCTTGTTAAACACAATTGTAAAATATGTTTAAGCCTACTAAGTCAAATTTTCATTTCCATTAAGTGTGTTGAAAAGAATCCAATTCAATTGTATTGAAATTGATTTTTAAGTTTCATCTGTAAATCATTTTATTTCTGTAGATTTTTTTTATCGAACAGCTTAGAACTTTAAATTCTTGGCATAATTTTAATGTTTACAGTCTGTTTTATAGTCAACAAAATTGTCAAATACGCATAAGTCACCATGGGTGGCTTTATTTACCTTATTTAAGATTCCATTCCAGGAATAAAAGCAAAGCAGATTCCTAAGCATTCAGTTTCCATATAAAGACGCCTGTGTTTGTGTGGATGTGTGTGTGTCTGTGTGTGTGTGTGTGTGGGTAAGGTAGATTACATTGTTTTATTTGAATTACGATTGGAGCTTCGACAAACTTTTGGCTGGTCAGAGGTAATTTGTGCTCCCACTTTGGGCCTAAACATATAAAAGCTGCTTTGCTGTAATTTAATTTGTCCCACTCTGAGGCAAATGCGTGTTTATGTTTATGTCACGGCCTACATCTCTCATTCTCCTCACTCTCCGCTACTTCTTGTCGTTTTTTCTCTATGATATTCGAGTGCTGCGTAATATGAGATAATGTTCTTAAACAAACTTATTTCCTTTGCATTATTTTGGGTGTTAAAAGCCATAACCTTCCAAGACTAATTATAAAATTGAATAAATCTAAATAATGAGATGTCTGTGAAAATTCTTCAAGATTCAATCTCAGTGTCTTCACCATGCTCAATGTCTTTCAGTGGCTCGTACGTGAGGCTCTTGTTAAACAATTAACTTTAAAAAGTTTTAAATCCTTTTCACTGCAAAACTCATGGCCATCGCAGTTCAACCCAAACCCAAACTAAAGTACTTCTTCCAGTGTTCTTTCTTTTGGCTCGTTTATTTTGTCTGCACGTTAAAAGAAAAAAAAAAAATTCCGACAGGAAGAATCTGCGCTTCAGGTTATGGCCCCAACTAGCTTCAATCCCTTACCGCCAAAAGAATCGCATTTTTTGTTACTTCGCCTCGACTCGACAAGGCTGTGGTTCTTGTTGTTCTACACTGTGTGGCACGTGCAACGCCGTGCAAAAACAACTGTAAATACAAGGATGATGACTTACTTAGTTGGCAAGGTAATAAATGGCCAACATCGTCAGCAGCAGCAGCATCAACATCAACGTCAGCAACACCAGTGGTCCATGTCCCCTGAGTTCAGGTTCTGACTAAAGTTGTCCGGTGACAATAAAAGTGATCTAGTTAAGCTTCGCTGATTCCCTTCTGCATTATGTACAGAAATTATATAATCATGGTTATTAAAATTACATAAGATGAGATTCATTAAAGCTAATAAATCTAAATTAGACATAAAAAATTACTTGAAAATTGTAGAGTATAGCCAAATGAACGCGAGAATTTAGTAAAGTTTCATGAAGAAACAAACTTATTCTGTTGTCCATATAGATAAAACCATCCACAGACACAAGCAGATAGTTTTTTCCCTTTCTCAACTTTCTAAAATGTGCAATTTTTCAAGAAATAATCAAAATAAAAAAAAAAGCTAGTGAAATGAAAAAGTGCGACTAGAACTGGACAATGCAAGACATTAACGCCAACAGGGAAAACTCACGTACTCAGGATTCCAGCCAGCAAAATAAATTTGTTAGGTCGACGTTTATATGCACTTACAAATGGAAAATGATAATTGCCCAAGATGGGATTCTTATCTAATTCTTCCCACATCATGAAACTCAAAACAAATTTTAGCTAAAACATTAAGAATTGAGCCTTCTTATTGGCCCCAATAGACTTCACGTGATGGTATGTGGACACAATTAGTAGTAGATATATCCTTTGAAAGAGAATTTAAATGAAAACTTTTCAACTTTGGTTCCTGCGTATTCTATGTATGTATGTTGTTTGTTCGAGAAGACATATGCTTGGCCACTTAGGAGCTTAAGGTGTGGCTGAGTTGGCCCTAGCCAAAAAGAGTGGCAGAAGCGTTTTTCTTTCGTTTTTTGTCTGCCTTAGTTTTGCTCTCAGAGAGCTGAGTTTTCGTTTTAGCCTGTTTTTTTTCTTTTGCACGTTTTTCGTGTTTACACTCAACCTTCGCACGTTTGTTCGTATGTTTGTGGTAAATGTTTTTCAATTTCTTTCGCAATGCAACCGTAGAAATGTACACAAATTTAGCGTTTTATTTGCACCTGCGTCAGTCTCTGCTTCCACTCTATTCCGCATTCATTCTCTTTCAGTCTCGCCATCTCAGTCACTCTACAGGTAAGTGCAGGCAATTTGGTGTGGAAAGGCGGAAATAGAGCTTATTATGGCTTGCCCATCTCCTTGTATCCACTGGTATTCGCTTTACGCTCATTTCACAGTTCACAGATGGCTTTGAATCGAATTGAATGAAATGGCAATGGGAATACATATGTACGTAACAGGAATAGCACTGGGACTGGCTCTGCGATTGCGAATGAAGGAACGCCGATGTGTGTAAATGTTTTGGGTGAATAGAATTCCCATATAATGGCCCAGTGAATGGAGCACTTCATATATGGGATGTTGGAATTTACATACGTATGTATATGTTTTCCCATTCGGCCAACCTCTTCACATAGTCATTGTTTAACACAGGTGGGAAAAGCTCTTTGCTAGTTAATCTCTACTACTTCGATTCAAATGATGATTATTCATTTTTAGCTTGAAATTGCAAATGCATTGTTGTTAAATTTTTGCATACTTCGCTTGTTGAAGTTTTTCATATTTTTTAAATATTTATTAATTTTGTTGTCCCTAGAAGTATGCAACGTTTTGCATGCTTCCGTAGAGCAGCAGCTGCACTTTACCTAGCCACCATCTGTCACTTGGCTGATTCGAATTCTGTCTCCGTCCTTTCCGTTTTTGCAGTCTTCATTTGTTTCATTGAATTCATCGAGGCACCTATAATTTGTTTTAAATTAAAATATTTTCTTTGGTATTTTCCTTTCCTTTATTCCCGTTCAGTTAACAATTGACTTTAAGAAGGATCAAAAATAATTTATAGCATAGATTATGAAGAATTGCTACCAGTAAAAGATAACAATTTGAAATTCTTTCTTTATTATCCCATCTACTAACAATAAGAGTTGAGGTAACACACATATCTTTAAGGCAGACAAACAAAGTTGAATGTCTTGATTTCATTTGGAGATACTTGTGCAAGATGTTACCACAGTAAATGGATATCCAAACAAAGACTTGTTTCTAGTTTTTTTTTTTGGTTTCAAAACGTGAATTTTCTCTTATTTGTATATATATGAAACACATGAAGGGCTTTTCAAGAAATGTCAATTACATTTGTCGATGTGGCCGATGCTGAATGCTGCTGCCTTCTGGCCAGAAATTTGAAATTTCATTCTGTGGCACTTAATCGTCCCTTCTCTTCGCTTCCCTTTCGTCCCTTTTTCAGGATTCTGTGACATTTGTTGAGTTCAGTTGAGTTGCGTTCGGTTGAGTGAGTGGGTGAGTGAGTATGTGCCTTGGTCTTCAACACATGTCGAGACCTCAGGACAAGAATTATTCTTGTTCGTTGTCTCCCTTCCCCACAGATTGCACCCGATTCGGCCGTTGGGTAACTGATGTCGTCTCTTCTGGTATTCTTTTGAGAAAAAAAAAAGTTCCAAAATTTTTACCATCACGCACTCACACAATTTATGAACTTTTCATTCAGCTGACACCCAGTTGTCCTCTGTATTTCTCTCTCCCTCTATCTCTCTCTCTCTCTTGCCTTGTCTGCCATTCTATCTCGCCTTTTCTCTTCAACAATTCAATGTCTGTCTCCAGCTCTGATTTTAATTTTACAAAAAATGCTCTTTTGTCAGGTTTCAGATGCAAAAACAGAAAATGCATTGTTTGTTATATTGCCACAAAATGGTTTTTGACCAGGTGGCAGATTGGCGAGCTCCTCTACAATAAAAATAACAAGAAAATAAATAAATGTTCGTTCCATCAAATTAAATATAAATTTACAGGGTAATTGCATCTAATGGTTAAAGTTAAATGGCAGTAAACTAATTACATACAAACCCTTCCACTTGTTCAACATAATTTTCTTGTTGCTTTTTTCCACCCCTCTTAGTTTCTTTGCAAAGTTTTCTTGCTTGTGGTAAATTAACTTGAATGCCGCAATGTATTTACCGCTACTCAAACCATAAAGAAAACAAAAGAAAAGTGTGGAAAAGTAAAAGGGAGCAAAAGAGTTAAAGAGAGCAAAGAGAAAAAAACAGAGGCCAAAAGCAAACAAATCCAGCCAGATGCAGTTGGTTAAAACAAAGTAATGAAGAAGGAAGGCAGCCCGGGCCAAGAGGCATCTTCTCTGGAATGAGGAGCGTCAGGGCAGAGATGGCAGAAGTCGCGTAACTTTTATCATTAGTCCGGTGGGAAATTTAACGGGCACTTAAGTTTTTTCTCTGTGTGTTTTTCTCTTTTTTTTTTTGTTCTCCTTTGCCTCTTGTTCATTTTCACTCGCTTTCAACTATTGTTTCGCCATTTTGGAGCTAGTTTCTTTTATTTTCTTGTCCAATGCTGCTGTCACCTTTAACTTGCCAGGCTCAGGATCAGGCTGAGTTACCCTTTCTTCCCTTTTTTCCTGCTCTTTTCCAAACAGTTTTGGCGATAGAATGGTTTTTGGATAGGGGTCTTTCCCCCCTTTTGTGGAAAATTTATTTTATGCGCTATTTTTACGCTACTACTCCAGAGAGGTTTTCATTGTGCTTCCCCCCCACTTTATTCCGCTGTCTGGCCTTTTGGTTTTTGGTTCATATGTCTGCCTGGATATACGTATACGTATATTGTTGGCAATTTATTTTATTGCATTTTGTATACAGTTTTTATTTTGAATTTAATTTAGTTTTGCAGAGAAAACGAAAGAAAGCAAAATCCAACTACCAATTCATTCACAATTTTAACAAGTTACCAACTTTTTAATATGAGGGCCTCAAAAACTTTTTCGATTTAATCTTTTCTTTTCTTTTTTTTCTCTCTCTCTTCAGTTGTTGTTTTGCTGACCACCGTTTAGGTTAGCCACTGTTGTTGGGATTAGTCCATTAGGATTAACTGAGGCCACTTCATTTTCCAATTTTATTGTATTTCTCCTCAAAGTTGACGAGTTTGAAGTGGGTAAGACAATTTTTGTATAAGTAAATGGAAAGGGATCCCATGGTTTTGTATTTAAATTAGTTTACAAATTATTGAACAACTTTTCTGCTGAACTGGTTTATGAATAAAATTTATTCTAGACCTTTGTCAAGTAAAGTGTTTAATTGATAACATTTAAGGCACATTCAAGGGAAATGCAAAATGGAGTATAAGGTGCCAAGGAAAGAGTCTCCCAATTAAAGTCCATTTTGTTCTCATTAATCAGTCAAGTAGCCCACACATCTATTCTTGTTAATATCAGCTATATATAATTATATATACATGGGCGTGTTCTCAATTGTTATTTATAACTATTGATTGTTCTAGTGAACCATCAGACATCAGAATTCGTAATAAAAATGTTTCATAGCCTTTTGTATTGATTCAATTTTAACAAGCAAGTGAATATTTTTCGTTTTTCAGCTTCAGCAATTTGTTGAATTCAACATTTATGCATTTATTTGTGTTAAAGTGTCTAAATGTGTGGGTGAGTGTGTGTGTGAGTGTGTGGGTGAGTGTGCATTGTATAATTTATCACTTACTTGAAAAACAATCACATTGTCAAGTGTCAAAAAGTTGTGCATGCTCGAGCAAATTTTACCACCACTTTCAATGCAAATAAAATGCATAAAATATGTAGTAAATTTACCTTATCATTGTTTTTTTTACAGATGTATTTTTTTGGGGTATATTGTTTTTTTATACCCTTGCAAAAAGGGTATATTAATTTTGGTCAGAAGTGTGCAACGCATAGAAGGAAGCATTTCCGACCATATAAAGTATATATATTCTTGATCAGCACGACGAGACGAGTTCAAATAGCCATGTCCGTCCGTCCGTCCGTCCGTCCGTCCGTCCGTCCGTCCGTCCGTCCGTCCGTCCGTCTGTCCGTCCGTCTGGATCAACGCAAACTCCTCCTAGACCGTTGGAGCTACAGAGCTGAAATTTTGCATGTAGGCTTGTATATACTGCAGGCATTGTATATCTCGGATTCAGCCGGATCGGATCACTATATCATATAGCTCCCATACAAATGGCAAAGTCACGAACTGTGACTTTTCTTAATAACTTCGTTATTTTCTGAGCTATTGTCATGAAATTTAGTATTAGTGAGTTAATTACACATATAAACGACTGTGCCAAATTTGATCAAGATCGGGTGTCTATATCATATAGCTCCCATAGGAACGATCTTTCGAAAACAGTGACTTTTGTCAATAACTTCGTCACTTTTGACGCGATTGCTTTCAAATTAAACATTTGTTAGTTTAATATATCTGTTAATGACTGTGCCAAGTTTGGTAAAGATCGGGTAACTATATCATATAGCTCCCATAGGAACGATCAGTGGAAAACAGTGACTTTGATCAATATCTTAGTTTTTTTCTATGCTAAGATTGTTGGCCGTTCTTTCGCAGACATTAGCCTTTTTAGCTTAAACATTTTTCCACTTTGATGGCTATAGGTAAGGAAAGAGTTACCATAAAAGTTGCAAGGGTATACAAACTTTGACGCGGTCGAAGTTAGCCCCGGCCCTCTGGTTTTTCTTTCTTTTTGTTGTTGGTTGACCGCAAACTGTTGGCCAGGCTAACGGCCACTAACTGTTGGATTCAGATCGGCCTGAAAGGCTGTCTGACTGACTGACTGACGTATGTTAATTTGAATAATTTATTAAAGCACGTGATGAGAGCGACCTTTCAACCCATTTATTGCTTATTCCAACCCTTTACTCCCATTCACACCCATACACCCCTAGAGCATACGCGCGCACACACACACACACACAGACACCATCACTATGCCCAATTGGGATTGCAATTAAGTGCGAAAAAAACCAATCAAACTGAAAATAAATTGCAGCCCATACGGTACAAAAATTGCAGTTCCAGCAAAACTCTTCAAAAAAAACAAAAAACAGTAGTATTATTCTCCTAGGCCTCGCATTTTCCGAATGAGAGGGGTGGAGCGTGAGTTTTCCTTTTCCTCTGTCGCTGCTTTTTAGCAGTTTCGCTGTTATGTTGTTGTTGCTGTGGCTGCTGGGCAAAATTGTTTGCATTTCAATGTTGCTGATGCATGCGAATTGAAAAATATTTGCAATTTAGCAAAATGCGCCCGGAAGCATTTCAATGCTTGAGCTCTGCCTGCTCTGCCACTGCCGGTGCGATCAACCTCTGCCTCTGCCTCTGCCGGCATGTAGAATGCCCCCCATTGGGTGCTTCGATACGGATTCGTATTTGGTTTTTGGTTCCCAGATTTTTCGATGCCTGCGGTGCGTGCAAAATGACGGCAATTAAGTTTATATGTTTCGCCCATTTATTTTTTTTCTTTCGCCCTTTCACCCTCAGTTTTTCTTTCTTTTAACTTATTTGCGTTGGTCCGTTTTGCGTTTTCATTTTTTACGCCACCTCCACACACTCTCTGAAACGCTGTGGAGTGAAGTAGGTAAGGAATATTATTTCAAATCTGTTTCTGTTTATTTCTTCCTCCTTGTAATGCTTTAGCCTTGGGGTTTGGTTTAATATAAGTTAAATTGAATTAAATATTGTTATGGCTTCAAAATCCGTTTGTATTTAATTTGATATACGGACAAATAATTGCTTTTTATTAAAAAAAATGGCCTTAAGATGTGAATAAACTTATTCGATTTGCCAATGTCTGGCATGTATTCATGCATAACTTTAAAATTCTTGTGGAACAATACAAAAAAGGAGTAAATTTTTATACATATTTGAGATTTCCCACGCCTGATGCCATGCCATTTCTACTTATCTTTTGCTATTTGCCTGCATTTTCCTTTCACACAGCCGATGCGATTGATTTATCGTACAAAATAATAGGCAGCCAATGCCTCAACCTCAGCCCTAGTTCAAGCATTTTGCCATTGCCTTTGCCTTAGCCAAAGCCGTCGACGCTGCCATCGCCCTTCGATTATATCCGAATGCCTTACGCTTAAATGTCAATAATACGTGAAATTGAACTGCCAATTCAATCTCCACCCAATGTCTTCTGGTGCTTGGAAATGATTTCCATATACTCGTAAGCGGATGAATTTTTCCTTTTATTTATACTTTATTTCTATTTTTACTCGAAGAGAACGAGAAGAGACGAATCGGAAAAGTGCTTCTTTCTCTGTTCATATGGAAAAACTATTTGCAAAAGTCTCAAGTGTGTTGAAGAATTTTCCAATATAGATATATTTGTTTTTTTGCGTCTTCGTTTTAGATATTTTTAAACGACGGCTGCAAATTGTACGTAGATCACATTACACTTGCTCCAATGGACTCCTGCGGAGTTGCATGTGGACCTGCATCCTTCTCCATCAGAGAATTTCCTTCACATTTGGCTGCATTTTATTCAGCACTCTTCTCTGAAATTGAAAGATTTATTTCTTAGTTCTTTTTGCGATTACATTTTTGTTGCTTGCTAATGTGTTCCGATTGAACGGTTTTCGTTGTGGCAGTTTGTCAACTGTCAATGCAGAACCCGAACAGACATTGAATATAGTTGCAAATGTAAGCTGGATGGTCGACCAGAGGGTGAAGGGTCGTTAAGGGTAGAAGTCTGGTCTGTTCTGGTATGGTTTGTTGCATTTTGTTGGCAAGTACATTGCAAATACGACAAAGTAATCAGCATTGTGTAAATATCAAGCGAAAATGACAAAGGACGATAAACGATATGCCATCAGAGGGAAAAATTGACAAAACACAGAAATCGTTGAATGAAATTTAGCATAAACGACATTTTGTCATCTTTTTAAAAATATTCAATTCAAAGCATATCACCTTTTTGAAATAGACAAAATGCATATGCTTGTATTTTAGATTCTGGTTTTGTTTTTGTTTTCTCTTTTTGGTTTTAATCGGCTTAGATTCATTGATGGCAACTATGCCAAGTATTGCAACATTTTCATTTAGTTTGTCATTCTCAATGGGCAGTTGTCGGACTTCGCTTAACTAACGACAAGAGGTGATAACAAATTGCCATATTTATTCAACTGGCCAGTTAAACGCGTGTTTTCCAACCAAAAGGTTGTTCTAATATCTCCAGAAAAGACTGACCATTAAGAAAACATATTCGGATATCGGTACAGTGTAAATATTACGGACAAAAGGGAATAGAAATGTATTACAGAATGTTTGCTGTGATTTAATCAACTTTTAGAACTAAAATTCTTAAAGGAAAAACATGTTCAGTTCTCTATTGACCCTTAAGTCCTTGGTCCTTTCAAGCAATTTAAATGTACTGACCGAAGAAGATTTTAATACATATTTGTAACACTTACAAATCTTTTAAGAGCCACTAATTATGTTTCTTTTTGGCACGCCGCCAAAGTGTCGCCTATTCGGAAAAAAATCAATTAAAATTATCGATTGCTTAAAAGGGACTAAAGAAAAATAACCTTTGAATGTTGTTGCATCATTCGGGTATTTGGCTCGTCTGTTCTTTTCACCTTTTTCTCTCTTTGTGTTTGCCGTAAAAGCAAGGTCCGTTTGGTTTTTTCAAGGCAACAACCCAATTCAAGGGCATTGTTCAACCTTTTTTTCGTATTTTCTTTTGCCTTTTGGTTTAGTTGCTTTTGGGCATGACATTGAGTTTGGGAATCTTAAGGTGGAAAGAACAAATGACTTAAATTGAGTCAATAGGGTTAAATTGTTTAATTTAATTCCCAGAAAAAGTCTAAAAGAAATATAATAAAAAATGGAACCAACTCCCCAGTTGGTACCAGCAGCTGTTACAACTGCACCGGCGCCACAATCAGTTGCTGCGACTCCAGTGCCTGTTGCAGCCGCACCAAAAGAAGTGGCTGCTCCACCTACACCGCAAGCAGCAGCTGTGGTACCTGTTGCGGTTGCGGCGCCAGTTCCGATTCCAATTGCCGTAGCGCCGCAACCAACTGCTGCACCCGTAGGGACTGCAAGTCCGGTTGTTGCCACACCGCAAGCTGCATCGGTTCCACAACCAGCAGCTGCAACAGCATCACCTGCACCGGCATCTGTTCCAGTCGCCACCCCAGCAGTTGCTCCGGTTGCCACTGTACCGCAAACAGTTACTGCCCTTCCAGCAACTCCAGCTCCAGTTGCAGCTGTTGCAGCAGCCCAAATCGCCACCCCACAAGCAACTCCCGCAGTCAGCCCAGCAGCAGCTCCAGTTGTCACCCCCCCAGTAGTTCCAGTTGTGCCTGCTGCAACGGTTCCAGTTGTGCCCCCTGCAACGGTTCCAGTTCTCGCCGCCCCTGCAGCGCCGTCTCCCATCCCAGCAGCTGCTCCAGTTGCTGCACCAATAGCAGTTCCTGTTCTCGCCGCCGCACCTGCTCCAGGAGCCCCAATCGCCACCCCACAAGCAACACCGGCTGTCACCCCAGCAGCAGCTCCAGTTATTGCTCCTGTTGTCACCCCCGCACCAGTTCCTATCGTCGCCCCCGCACCAGCTCCAGTTGCAGACGTTATCCCACCACCTGTTGCAGTTGTGCAAGCTGCAGCTCAAGTTGACGTTGTGCCGCAGATAGCTCCTCCAGTTGCAGAACCTACTCCAGCAGCAACTCCGGTTGCTGCCGCACCACTGCCTGCTGCTACTCCTCATGTGGCAGTACCTCTACCTGTGAATCAACCTCCTGTACCGCCACCAAAGCCAGTGGTGCCAAATCCGATTTCTGTTGCTAATGTTCCTGCCACCGTGACAGTTGCCGTAGCTGAATCATCTCCTGTTCAAATTGAAGATCCTGCGACCGTCCAAAGCGCTGTGGAACCAATTACTGCCGCTTCGACTTCTGAAATTGTCCCAGATCCAGTTGTTGAAGTCATTGAACCACCAGTACTTATCACCGAAACTCCTACACAGCCAAACGTCGTTCTCGAAGAAACTTTGGCTGCTGCCGAAGATCTTTCCCATGTACCATCGGATCCAGTACCTGCTCCCACAGCATTTGAGGAGCCAATAAGTGTTGCGGCGCCAGATCCCGTCGTGATAGCCGAAGAGACTCCGATTCAACCACCATTGCCTGCGGCGGCAGTGGGATTAAGTGAAATTCCTGAGTCCTTGGAACCTGTTGTGAATGCCGTTGAAACTGTCCAACCTGAAACAGTTGCTGAAATAGTTGTACCAGCACCTGAAGCAGAAGACGCCCCAAACTGTGAATCAACTGTTGCTGCTCCTCAAACTCTACCTGACGCAATTAATGTAGATCTTCCAGAGCCTGTGATTGCTGCTGCAGAATCCTTACAGCCTGATGTTGCTGTTGTAGAGACAGATCAGCCTATTCCCGAGCCAGTAACAATAATCGAGTCAGTAGAACCCGCCCCAGCTGCTTCGCAACCGGAAAGTGCCCCTGAAGCTTTACCAGAATCACAAGCTGCCACAGATATAGTTGTAACGGAGACGGCAAAGCAGACAGAAGCTGTACCGATTCCTGCTGAGAGTTCGGAAGCACAACCCGCTCCAGAAGCATTAGCTCCAGCCGTTGAAACTTTGGAATCAACGCCTCTGCCAGTTGCCATTGCTGCTGAGTCGTCAGAAGCAACACCTGAGCCAGTTGCCGCCGTTGTAGAAACTTTAGAACCAACGCCAGAGCCAGTTGTCGCCACTGTGGAAACATTAGAACCAACGCCAGAGCCAGTTGTCACCTCTAAAGAAGGTTTAGAAGCATCTCCTGAGCCAGTTGTCGCCCCTGCTGAATCTTTAGTTCCAACACCCGAACCAGTTGTTGCAGTTGCAGAATCCTCAGAACCAACGCATGTACCAGTTGTTACCGCTGCTGAAGCTTCACAACCAACCGCGGAGCTAGTTGCCACCGCTGTTGCAACTGTAGAACCAACACCTCAGTCGGTTGCAGTCGCTGTTGATTCTTCAGAACCAACTTCCGAGGTTGTAGCCCCTGCTGAGTCTTCAGAACCAACGCCTGAGCCAGTTGTTGCTGCTGCCGAAGGAGTACCAACACCGGAGCTTGTTGCCGCAGTGGCAGAACCATTAGAGGCAACGCCTCAGGCGATTATAGCCAATGTAGAATCTTCAGAACCAACACCAGATGTCGCCGCAGTTGAAACCTTAGAACCATCGCCAGAGCCAGTTGTTGCAGTTGCAGAATCCTCAGATCCAACGCATGTGCCAGTTGTTGCCGCTGCTGAAGTGGAGCTAGTTGCCCCCGCTGCAACTGTAGAAGCAACACCTCAGCCGGTTGTCGGCTCTACAGAAGCTTCAGAACCCTCGCCTGAGCCAGTTGCCGCTGCTGCAGAAACTTTAGAACCAACTCCTGAGTCAGTTGTTGCCGCTACTGGGGATATTGCGGAACCTTCTCTTGATACGACAGTTACTGCAATTGAAGCTGCAGGGGAATCAGATGTTGCCACAGTGGAAACTTCAGAATCTCCTCCCGAACCCACCGAACAACTAGTTGTTGCAGCTCAAACCGCAACAGAACCAGTTATTGCTGCCGTGGAGAGCCCTGAAACAGCAGCCCTTTCAGATGTTGTCGAGGGTTCTAAGCCTGATGATGAACCT
Source organism: Drosophila willistoni (assembly GCF_018902025.1). Classification (NCBI taxonomy): domain Eukaryota; kingdom Metazoa; phylum Arthropoda; class Insecta; order Diptera; family Drosophilidae; genus Drosophila; species Drosophila willistoni. Next base: position 28,835,576 of record NC_061086.1, on the reverse strand, counting down.
ATAAAAGAATCAGAAGCGACTGAGGTTCCCTTATCTCCAAGTCCAGACGCTTCCTCAGTTCCGGTGGCCAAGATAACGCCATTACTAAGGGATCTACGAACAACCGATGTGTCCTTGCTAGCAATAGCAGCAACTTTAGATGCCATTGGCGAAAAGTTGAAAGATCAAAAGGCACGCAATCAACAAGTACTCGATAGACTATGTGAAATTGAGAAAATACTCGGTGCACCAAAACAAAACTAGATTTGCCGTATTTAGAAAATTTCATTGAAATAAAAACACTTTAACTCAGATTGTAAAAGTTGAAATTTAAAAAATGGGTTTCATTACTCGCTGTCATTTCATAATATTCATGAAAACCATAACAAATCCACTCGCTGCTATTTTTGGACGCAGCAACATAAAATGTAAAATAAATTGCACAGAGCCAGGCTTCAGACACATTTCTCCAGCTACCAATGTTTTCCTTCCCTCCTCCTCCTACTCGACAAAGGAGTAGAAGGAATACATTTAATGCCAGCATGGCGAAATTTTCATTTTGTAGAAATTAGCATTTGACAATGGGTAAACAGCAAGGAGGGAGATGGAGATGAAGATGATGATGATGATGATGCTGACGACGCCGCCGACAGCTCAGCTGAATGTGAAAATGAATGAATCATTACCAACAATTGTTTTCCATTTCAAAGGCCCCACTAGATGGCAATCAAAAACAATAAATTTATATTAATGATGTCACCGATAAGCAGCTTGACACGCCAACTTTTTGGCCAAATTGAAAATCTTATGATAATTGTCAATAAATTAATATTTAATTAGCTCACCTGTTCAACTTGTTTCACGATGTCACCGACAGGCTGTGGTTTTATAAAGTAATATCCAATTAAAAACTTATTTCAATATATCGTTTAATGTTACTGGCTTTAAAGTTTGAGAAATAAAGTCTGAAGCTTGATCTTTCCAACATTATTAAAATGTGGAAACATTTTACAGTTTTAATAGAAAATGAGTTTAGCTTCGGTGATAAACTTCAATAACTGATTCAAATATTCTAATGAAAGTTTCTAGAGCAAAAATAGAGAATAATGCAGATAATTTCCTTCTCTGTAAGTTAGATTTTTCGACCTTTTTCCAAAACGGCTTTCTAATGCAAACAAACTATAATATAATTTCATCAACATTAACTCGTAAAATTCACTTTGGACAGGGCTTGTACGCTGTTGTCTATGCCCTTAAGCCAATTGAGAGTCATAAACATTCTCTGGTTGCTGTTCCTGTGCGAAAGCAACTGACAATTGTAAAGTTTTATCGTCGAGCTGGGCAAAGAATGTTGTTTAAGTTTAGCTTAGCTAAGTCAAATACCTCTCGGCGATTATTCTAATCATTTGTATCGACTGAGCATGAGCCGCAAAACTTGGATGTTCGACAGTTGCAATCTAAATCTATGTATAGGCAACCCATTCAGACAAAAAAAATAGAAGAAAATATATACCAAATGCTAAAAACCAAATTCCCAAATGACCATTTTGGACTGGAGGGAAACAATAAAATGACCTCTGACACACACACACACACACACACACACACACTCAGACTCATATACTCATCCCATAAATGTTGCAAATAGAGCAACAGACTAAAGTTGTCAGGCAGACAAAAAAAATAACAGAAACAAAAGAACCTTTTTTTTTCTTCATTTTTTGGTTTCTTTTTGAAAGGCACGTTAGACTTTTTGGCACTTTTAACATGCCTGTTAGACACACACACACACACAAGTTATATAAACAGAGGCAAAACGAGGGAGAAACAGAAAGGAAGAGAAAAAGACAGAGAGTGGCCTGGTCTCATGCGGCTTTGAGTTGGTTATACAATCTCCTAACCGCATTAATGCTATATCCAGGCAGACGTCAAATGTGTAAAAATCAACCCAACAGCGAAAGACCAAAATCAAAATATAAAAAAAAAAACCAAAAATGGGGAGCAGATGGGCAAATATTCTCGCACAAGGAAAAAAAAAGTGGAAATGTGTAATTGTTGCCTAGAGGATTTGGGCCGAAACATTTTCACAGTCATTTAAATTTAATACTTTAAGCACAATGACTTGTATGTGGTGCTAAATGTTAAATAAGATAGGTAAATATTTTAGTAGCTAAGAAATGAGCAATAAAAATCAGACAATCTGGCGATCCGAGAGCAATCAAACAATAAAAATGATATAGTATTTGTTATTATTGAAAGAGAATATTTAATTGCGAAATCAAATTCTAAATTTAGATTTTTGATTAGAGTAGCTAGGAAATTTCTTATTTTATTGACTTGCAACATGTCGTATGAGTGATTTAAAATAAAAAGCTTAACATCAACACAAAATATTCTACCAATTTGCAATGAAAAGATTAAAATTCGTAGTTGACATACAAATTCCAAAAAAATATAAATAAACTTTTAAAAGTAAAGACATAGAGCTATTATTCACTGAATGAGTCAGACTTTAAATTACGTCATTGAGAGATATTTACAAGTGCAATTGAAATGTCATTTGGTTCAGAGAGATTATGTGATATCATCTCACTAACTGTATTGAAATTTTGAGATTGATTGATGCCTTGCACTTGCAATTTGTTTCCACTCGTAATCTAGTGTGGAAAATCAAGTTCTATGCCAGCTTAAAATGTCGTTTTATGTCTGTGCTGTGCCTCATTTAGTTGTCTCCACTTAATTGGGTGCACCAGCAGTTAGATGAGTGCCTCTGGAGTGCCAAATCAATCAGACGGCAATGCATAAATGACATATGCAGGGCAACCAGTATGGCATCGCCTCCATCATCACATACAAAAGTCCTGTTGATCTCTCTCCCCTTAGAGTACCCTGTCTCTATGCTGTCTTTGCCGTCTTTCTCCTTCTCTATGTGTCACCGGCTCGTTACTGCTGTCACACATTGCCATTGCGGCTAATGCGGTCTAGTGTCTGTGCTGCTCCTCTCCTGTAGGGGGACAAAGCCTAATGCACAGCTAACATTAGAATTCCCTCACGAATAGCAGCAGCTCCCCTATATCCACACCCAATGGATCTCCTCTACATATTAGCTACAGCCCACTGCCATCACCACCGACACGATGAATGCTTCCGGGCTGGACAATGAAGCTTTCAGTGTGTCTGTTCATAGGGTATATGTGTGTGTATGGTGTGTGTGTGTGTGTATGTAGTTGGTTGCCATATAAATTTTGAATTAATTGCACTCTCAACTGGTCTGGCTGCCGCTGCTGGCCAAGAAATTTATGTGTTCGCCTCTGTTTCGGGCCTGAGATAAATGTTTGCGGCCATGAATTTGCACAAACTGTGATTAAGCAACGCCTTTTGGCAATTATTAACTTTTGGTGGGAGGAAAAGTGTTTTCCATTTTTTTCCCCCCAATTCTTTTTGTCTGCTGTTTCTTGCACTGATTTAGCAATTTGTTTGGCTATCGTTTTGGTTGACAGCAGATACATGTTTATCTTAATTAAAAGTAACATCTCTTTTAGTATAAATGAGTAAATACAAGAAATTGAAAGGGCTCCGAGAGAGAGACTGAGAATTAAATAGAGGGGTTAAATAATCTGCTTTTGAATATAATGTGATTATCTTTGTGTAATCAAAAAAAAAAAAAAAAAAAGAATAGAAAGGAAAAGAGAGTGTCCAATTAAACTGCATTAATACCTCTGACACATTTGAGACAACTGTCTGAGATTGCTTACATAATTTTCCCTTCCCTTCACTTTTTCACCCCTCTCATCCTATTTATCTTTATCTTTAAGTATTTTTTCAATTTATCTCCTCTTTACAATTTTTCCCTCTTCTGATTTTGCCGTGATTAATGACTTGTAAAAGTGAAAGGTGTGCAAAAGTAGAAAAGAAAAAAAAGATTAAATTGATTTCAAAAGACGCATGATTGCATCCTATTGAAGGATGGAGAAAACTGTTTGCCATAGTAGGCAGATTGTTTAATGGAAGTGCATATAGATATGTAAGTGTTTTAATTGCAAATGGTCACTTAATTCAAAGAATTTTGTCGACTCATTAATTAATAATCGAGTTAACAGTTTGATTTGCAAGAAAGAGTCGAAAGTACTCACCTGATAAGTTATCCATATCACATTTCTCAGATTTGATTCTCAATCTTAGCTTTGATTCGTTTCACCAATCTTAAGACCAAAACGTTCTTTAATTTAACCACTTCAGTTTACCTAAAATGAAGATCTTTATGTAATTTAGGGACTACCAATTATCACTTGAGTGAATTGATCAAAACTTATGCTTAAAACATTTAATTTACAAAATATTTAGCTTAAAATAATTTAGAAAGTTTCATTTCATGTAGACACTAATACTACTCACACATGCTCTTGAAATCTGTGAAAATAAATTAGCCAAAGTTTGCCAGTTAGCCAGTTTGGTAAAATAGAAATTAAAACTTTCGCTGTTATGTGGGCTTTTGGCTAAACCACTGGCAGTGCTTTGATATTATGGAGAACCTTTGTGACCTCACAACTAGACCACACAAACTGCCCACTTAAAACTAGTGTCAATGGAATAAATTGTTTACGGTTTGCCAATAATTACAACTGCGGGCTGTTAAATGAAAACAGTATAAAAACAACAAAACTTTCTTAATTTGCTTGTTCATTGAAGTATGCGCGGACTCGTTGAACTATAAATTTATAAAAACAGAAAAAGGAAAAGGCAAAAAAAGTAAAAATAAAAAGGGAATGTGCGTGTGAGTATATTAAAAACTGAAAGTGTCATTGGCATATGCAGGCCATTGTTTTACAGAGACCAAAAACTGTCAGTGACAGTAGGACACACTCCGTAAGTAATTTCGCGCATATGTTACGCTAGGTCACATTCACGAGCCAGAAGAGTACGGATGGATGCCGATGTAGTGGTAGGGGAAAAGGGCCAGACCAGTTCAGGCCAGGAACCAGGAGCCATGAGCTTGTGGAAGCTAGTGGCCCAGAGGTCACAGGGCAGCGTCACCAGCGACATCATCAGCTTCGGTTCGGCATATTCATGGCTACTGCACACGACAAATTGAATTTTATGCAAAAGCTTCCGCTGCCAGAGATTCTCGCTGGATATGTATAGAATGGCGGAGGGGCAAAAACGGTGCCAAGGTGCAGGGGCGAAACGATTCGCTTTCGTTTGCACTATAATTTGGTCTTTTGTTTTCGTTTTAGCTTACTTATACATCTCCTTCTGCAATTTTTTTTCTTTTCCTTATTTCGTTTCTTTTTAGCCATCTCTTCAGGATATTATGGTTATCCTTGTGTTATGCACTTTGCCAACGCATGTGGCTTTGTCCTAGTTTCTATCCTAGGCGATGCGTTTGCAGTTTTCTTTTTCGGCTTCCGTTGCCCATTATGGGCATGTGTGTGTTTGTGTGTGTGTGCCGCGACCCGATTTAAATTCGGCGCTAATGAGAAATTATGTTATGACTCTGTTAGAACTGTAAAAATTAATTTTTACATTGTGCGTGAATAAATTTTAAACGAGCTGCACCCTCACCCCGCGACTTTGAGGGGTCGGATATGATTTAATTTGCAGACTAAAGTCTTAAATTTAATCTTGAGCATAACACTTAAGGAAAACCATTAAACCAGACAATTTATTTTATTTACCTTAAAACGTGTTTGGCTATTAGAATTCAAATATGTTTTTAAGTAATACTATATCAATTATCCTTTTGGAATTGTAGTTAACATTGGCAATTTAAATGCTCTTAATACCAAACTCTCTTAAAATATGTTTTCTCTTTCGATTCCTTTGACTCTCTCTCTTTTCTCTACTTTAACAGCTGTTATTGGTTAACAGCATCCAAAGCAAGATGATTGCGTATACGCCACCGACTTCTCGTTCATGTTGGCAGTCGCAATTCGGTGACGAAGCGTTTCGTGTCTCAAATTGGTATTCAATGTGGAAATTTCTTAACCAACTGAGTGCTTTTAGTTCAGTCTTCTTTTAGCCGGTGTCGTGCTTGTTACGTTCAAACGCATGTTGTTAATGTGTTTTCGAATTGATGAATGCATTTTAAAGGGATTTTGTTGTGATAACAATTCGAAAACCGTTAAACAGTCTCGTTAAAATAATGTGATAAATTGTGAGAAATTCGGTGTTAATTGAATTAAAATAATCGCAATAAACAAAACACTCAAAACTAAGTAAACTTTAAAAGAAAAATATACATAATTAACAATACGTTCAATCAAAAAGTAATATTTTTAGTAAAATCGTGAAATCCATTTCGTATTGAATAACTAAATTTCATAAGAAGAATTCAGTTTATTAATCTATCCATTTTGTGGTCTGTATTAGGCTATTAGTTAACGTCATTGTTGCGTTTATTGTAAGACACAAATTGTGAGTGAACTCCAATACAATCAAATACAATATTCGATAACAATAATCATAATTTTAACAACATATACGACAATATAAAGGGAAAAATTGAATAGTATTTGCAATAAACTAAATTACAAGACACGAGCAAAATTTTGTGCTTTCCGGACCGGCGAGCAACAAAAGTCCGCCCAATTGAATCGCCCACTGCTTCCTGTCATCATCATCAGCATCATCATCATCATCATCATCCTACACAGCATCGTCATCATCAGCCCTGTGTTGTGTCTTCGTTTCTAAACGAAAGCAAAGAGCAGAGGCCAGAAAAAACATGGCCCAATAAGTGCACAAGCAAAAACATTCAGGAGAATAGAAATTGTGTTAAATCATTTACACTTCCGATTTGTTGTTTCTGTTTGTGCAATCAATTTAATATTATTTGCTAAAACAGAGCAGAAGGCTGCTTACTGCATACTTCCCATCTATTTCATTCCCTACTCTCCATTCGTCCGGAACATTACATTTGTTTAACATTTGCGTTAACGCTTCATTGAGTCACCAACTCGTTTACCATTCCTTCGACATGCTTATATATATATTCGAATGTCTGGCATTTCTCAAACTCTACAGCAATAACAGAAAGAAAATACAAAACAAAACAGCATTTAAATCATTATTCCCTGCCAGTATGTTGTATAGCCTTAACCTACACACACGCACCCACACACACACACACACACACAGAGACACACCTAGCGAATCCTTTCATTCAGCCCTTGTGCGCGTGTCTTGCATTTGTAAGAAGTGGCCTCCTTCCTCTAAGTCCGTGTCAGAGTCTCTCTGGTTGTCCGACCATATGTACTCCTTTTACGCCCGACTAAACACCCGCATAAATAAATTTCGTTAATGCCAAATAGTCTCGAGCGTAAAAGAAAGATGAGGTAACACAAGCACCAGTAGTGGCACCGGCAACAGCACCAGCAGCAAGAACACAAAAAAGAGAAGCATCAGCCGGCCAAATGGAATGCCCATGCCCACACAACTACACACACACACACACACTTTCATAAGCACACATATGCACACACACAAACACAGGCATGCATGTGAGTGGTTTTCAAAATCTATTTCGCCTGGAAATCATTTTCTTCTCACTACTCTCAATAAAGTGCCCAAAAAAGTATGCTATAATGAGTGCAGTTCAAGATCAATAAGAGAAGCTAATAGGATTTTTCTTATATTATCCATTCTTAAGATAATTTATATAACGTAAAAAATTAAGCAGAGATCAAATGATAACTTAATTTCAATTACATTTGAGTTTTTGAATTCAGGAACTCAGTTTTCCACTTCAACTAATGCTAGTTGGCCCACATAACTTAACGTGAAACTGGCAAGAACACATACAAGATCACACACTCACCCATATACTCACGCCCACAACAAACATATCAAAACAGGATTTTGCAGTAAAACGACGTTGGCATAAAATAGCTTTCGGTATGAAGATACCCCCCAGCTTATGGCATAGACAAAAAGAAGAAGGCCAAAGCTATGCGGAAAGAACATTGTGGGAATATTTAAAAATGGCCACGTGTTGGGTTTATTTTTGCTAACTCCTCGATTTGCCCACCTATTCATCCCCACAGAGGTATGAGGTTTCGGCTTTTTTTTACTCATATTTTATTATCCATAGCAAAATATGTTAACCTGGCGGAATAAAAAAGATAGGAGCAGAGCAAGAATATGCATATGCAGTTCTTTTGCTCGGCATAACCAAATATTGCTAATGGTTTAAGTATAACACACAAGTGAAAGAAAAAACAGAAAACGAGAAAAAAATAAAACACTGAAAAAACATTCCGCATTGCCTTAAGCTGCCCCCCCGCCCCGCCTCTTAAGCCAAATAAGAACCGCCGCAGCCAATGTGACCTAGTTAAAGGGATTTTCACTCCAACAGAGGACAACAAGCACAAAGGATTATCAATTTGGCTGGGCAAATTTTAATGAAGTTTGCCAACATCATCAACATGCACATGGAACTCGCATCGCCGTCGCCCTCCACCTCCACTCCAACCCGGATTGGCCAGGGGATGCTGATCAAAGCAATCATCTTGTCCGTGCTCATCTGCTTGCCGGGTAAGTTTACGACAACAAAAAATATCATATATACTTATATATTCCTATAATTTAAGCAGACACAAAAAAAAAAACAAAAAAACGGAAAAAATTGGAATAATAATTTGATATGCGCGCAGCTTAAAAGCATTTTGTGGCCATATTAAAGCACTTTGTGGGTAATACACGTCAATTCACGCCCTTCATCACTCTGTGCATATTTTAATAGCAAACAGGTTATTTATTTCTGAACCTTACTCGTTTGTTGTATTTGGTCAAGTTTAGGGGACTACAAAAGAAAATTTGATTCGATTTGTAGAACAAAAAATCAGTAAATGGAATTTCCAAACTAAATTTAAGAAGTTGCAGTTATAGTAAAGTTACCAGTTACCAATTGACTGGAAGATGCAGAAAAAGAAAATGCAGAAAGAAATCTTCAATAAAACATACAAAAATTGGCAATAATTTATGCACCTTTGACACTTGTTGGCATCAGCCCTAGAGCAGCAGCTACCTTGGTGCCACCTGCAGCGCGTAAATTTCACAAGCTTCAACTATAAATTATCCATTCAAGTGAAGCAAATTTTTGGTCTGCCTGCGCGATAAGACTTCAAAAGGAAAAACGACAGAGAGAGAGAGAGAAAGAGACTGAGAGAGACTTAAATTTAATTAAAATTTACTGCAATTTCTGATATTCGATTTGGGTAAAACTTTGCTAGTTGCTTCAACCAATTAAGTTCAGTACAGACTTATTGAGCCGCAAGTGAAATGAACTCAATCTAATCAAGTCAAAAGTTTACTAGGCTTCTCGCCTACTTTCACTTGACGACGGCAAATGCAAAACTCTCGAGGTTTACGAGTTCTGTACGAGACCTTTTACTCATCTCTAGTTGTGTTTCACTCTGCCTTAGTCTGTCCGTCTGTATGTATGTGTACATAAACGTTATCATCATGTTTTATGTTTATGCTTCATGTACGCGCAATAAAGATAAAGCGTTTTCCATATAAAAAACTTTTTAATTGCCTGCACTAATGATGCACTGCAGCAACTTGATTATAATAAAGTTGCAAAAATTTCATTTTACCACCTCCTTCAATTCCACCTTCCTCTCGTCTGACTGGGCACAATCGGTAGAAAATTGTACATTTTCCAGCTGCCAGACAGGCAAAATATTTTTCAATTAAAGTTTATGAAAAAAAACATCAACGAAAAAATTCTTTTCCTATAAAATAGTTGATGAAACTAATGAAAATAAATGACTAAAAGTATTTAACAATACGTTTTTTTTCTTTTCTTGACAAAGGAAATTGGCAAAAATGTCTTCAAAGTTTCTGATCAACCATAAGGTTGTTAATATAATTAAACTAGCATAGTAAATGCGTTGAAAAGATTGAAAGATGATTTGATATGTTTCATAAAGACTACTTCTAGGAGTAATAAAAGTTTATTTTATAAAAAAAACCCCTCAAAATTGTTCAACAAGCCATGAAACACCACGCAAAAGATACCAAATTTTGCATAGCTCTTTTCATAGTCAATCCCACGGTGCTAGAATTTCAACTCATTTGCCCGCAAACAACAACAAATAAGTAAAACAACCAACAGCTGCCGACAGGAAATGCTTGGGCGTAGACACAAGAGGCGTGCCTGACTGCCGCGGAAGAAACAAATCAAAACCGCGTAAAAAACTGCAATAAAACAAGTCGAAGAGGCAAAAGAAAAACAAAGAAACAAGCAAAAGAAAAACAAAATAATAAAGCGAAATATTAAAAAAGAAAAAAAAAACGAAACAAAACAAAACAAAGACACAAAAATATCATCACTTGGAACAGACTGCCATTAACTTTAAAGTTGGCTACAAAAAAAAAATTTGCTTAATCCTGCCAAGACAAACTAAAAAGTTGTAAAAAAAAAACTTCTCCTTTCGCCCTCTCCTTTTGCATGCCCCACCCTAATTACGTAAAATTAAATTGAGCGCAATGCAAAAACAAAAACAAAAAAAAAAAAGAACCTATAAAACAGCCACAAGGTTCGGGACAAGTCAACAAGGCCAAATCAAGTTGAGCTATATAAAATGAGTTGCCTCATCATATGGCATTTGCCAGGACTCAGTAACTGAAAGATTCTGTCTCACTAAAAATTAACCAAGTAAATCCCCTCGAGCATTTTTAGTTAATCAAATGCTACACTTGGCAAAAAATATTTATCGAAAGGAAGCCAAAAAGTAAATTTTAAGTTTACTTGCTGTTCTCTTTTGTACTTTTTTGTTGTGATAGTAAACAATTAAGTTTTGTAAAAGCCTGTGAATTCAGCCATCTGTGCAAGTAATTTTTATTTTATCAAAATTTACAAGGATAAAATAATACTGAATATTTGAAGCATCAAAATGTTTGAGCTTTATTACTTTTACATAGAAAGAAAAAAGGCTTCAAGGCTTTCGCAACTGATTGATGCTGGTAACAGCGTTTGGCTCAGAAATAGATACAGTAGAAGATGGATTCGGCAGGTAATGTCTTCCCATTATGTTGTCAATCTTGTCATCTTTCATCTGAATCATAATACTCCAATTTCTTAGCTGACTCTATTAAGTCTGGATATATTGCATTACCTATGTACAAATATTGGAATTTCTCTCAGTGGAAGTCTGAGTAATGGTCATCATCATAGTATCGTAATCATTATTATGGGCATTTCGCTGTCTGACAACATTTCGGCACTTTTCCTAATTATGATGGGCATGTTGTTGAGTTAAGTTTGAGGATGATGAAAATTGCTTCACCCCTGGGCCACATTCACCATGTAATCTTCACTTCAATGTCGGACACTCGCCAATAATGATGACCAGAACTAGAGGAGTGGTCCGTAACTCGTGTAATAATTGCTGTTAAGCGTTTAAGTCCAGGCGTGCCAGTTTGGCGGCTAACCAGAGAATGGCACAATGCCATTCTCCCAGGGGATGGACCAAAGCAAAAGGGTCTCAGTTCTGTGAAAATGGAGAGAACTTATCGCCACCGCAAGTAAGCCAGCTAGCCAACCAGCCAAAAAGCCAACAAAATAACAATAAACGAGGCGAAAAGAAGGAAACGGTTGGAGAGGACGACAATGTACAAGTGGCTATGCGGTTGAGTTGGGTCAGGATTCCACTTTATACCATCATGCCCCCAGTATGCCTTCGGGGGTAGTTGTTTGGCCCGCCAACCAGTGTATAACAGGAATTCAATGGCTCTCAACTGGGCGGGTATTCGAATTTGATTAAACAAAAGTAAAAGTTTTCAACTTGACTGACCAACAACAGCCACTTGATTGTTGCTGTTCCTCCTGTTATTTTGATTGTTGCTGTTTCTCAACCAGCTTCTCGACCTGTAACCCCCTTCTATAACCACATCACTTTCATGGCCAAATGGATGTAGGCAACTATGAACGAAAAACAAATGAAATCTACCAGGAAAAAAAATTAACAGAAAGTTTCCTGTTTTCAACAAAATTTTAAACTTAGAGCCACACCCTTCTCCAACCTGAATATTGGCTCTAGCCGTCTATGGATAACTTTCTTTTTTTTTTTTGGGACTTTTTGTTAACAGTTTTTCATGGCAGGTTTGCAATTTTGTGTCCTTTGGTTCTATTCATTTTGGAAGCGTTTGATCGAATTTTGTTTCATCAGTGGCAATATTTTAAGAGTCATTTTCAATGCTTGTGTTTTTTTTTTTTTTGTTTGTGCTTAAACCAATTTGTGTGGCTTTTCATGTTTTCCCTTTTAGATATTAATTACCTTTTTTTCGTTGCTGCATATGCAATATACAGTTGTGCAGTGTCCTTTGTTCTTGATAGCCTTTTGGCTAAAAGCTTTTCAATTATTTGAAAAATGTAACTCTTTGAACTCTGTATACCTTTGTCTTAAATGAAACAGCTTATTGCAAAAATGTTGTAGCTGAAACTTTTTAATTTAAGTTGTTCATAGTTTCAAAATTAAGATTTCCTTTTTTTTTTTAATCGAAACTAATTAATGGAGGATTCCAATGCTTGACTGTTTCGTTTGTATTGAGAAATTTGATGCTGATCGTATTAAAAGTTGATATAGCAATCGCATTAGTTTCTACTGTTGGCAATAAATCCAATTTCCTTAAGCAATGTTTTTCTGTTTTTTTCTTTGCTTTTTTGTTGCTTTGCCTCCTGTAAAATCTGTGGTAAGCAGCTTATGGGCTTTCTGGTCTCTCAAGCAACGTAATCTCATTCAAGTTTTCTTAGACAAAAAACATTTAGTTCGGCGAAACGAAACATTTTCCATGAGTAGCAAAATGCCAATTTACGGTTTAAAAAAATATGAAGAAAGAGGAAGAGCCCTGAATTGAAAGTGAGAATTTGAAAAGGGCATGGAAAAGTTTAATTTTGATAAGAATCTTTTGTTTGTCAATTGAAAAGGCCAACTGGCCACCCCCTAAAACGACCCAGTTTCACTGGAATCAATACAATGTCCTTGAAGGTAATTAGCTAATTAATTTCAAAATTGTTATCAGAGAGTGAGGGCGGGCGTGTGGATTGAAGTGGTTTGAGTGGGCGAATGTACATAGTAGGGAATTGTAGATTAATTTATTGAACTGCGATTAAAATTGTTTTTGTTTATGGTCCAGTAAATCGTTTTAATTGTAAGTCGTAAGGGTATTTTAGATAAATGGGATTAAGCAAAGGGACAAAACGGCAAACAAAACTTGGTCATTAATTATATTGTATCTCTCTCTTTCTCTCTCGCTCGGTGTAGGTGCCCAAGGCTTAAAGGAAGCTACCAGATCAATGATATTGGACAGTACAAGAATAAATGAGAAGACATTTGAAACTCAAACGAAAACTCAATCAAAGCAAACATCGTTGACAGCGGCAACAACGGCAACCAAATCGTTGGCATTAATTTTGGCAGCGACACAAATTACCAACCATCAGACAGAAAAACTCGTTGCAGCCACTGCACCAACACATCCAAACTCTGCCCATTCCCCTGTTTCATTGACTGGATCGTTCCTTGGCAGCAATGTTGCCATTAATAACATTAGCAACAATGGAGACAATTCCACAATGGCAACCAATGTGTCTATCGCTCTGGAGGCAAATCTTATTATGAGCAATAGAAATGTGCAGGACGAACAGGATTCTATAGAGCACAATGCGACAATGTCATCAACAGACTCCTCTGCCACATCAACTTCAACTACAACAACAACAACAACAACAACAACGACAGTCAAGCCAACAACAACAACTACTCGTCGTCCGGCGCCAACAACCACATTGAAGCCACCACCAACAATAGATGATTACCAGACAATAATTAGCCAGGCAGGCACTCATGCCTATCTGCCATGCAATGTAAGTCTAAAGGAGCAACTGCACCCATGTTTACACACACACCCACACCCACACACACACGTCCTTCAATTGAATTCAAATAGACATTGTGTGTGTGCCGAATGAGTTATTGGCATTAGATTGACATGAAATCAGAGCACACAAAGCGTATGAATACAAAAGCCTGTTTTTTCCTTGCTGAAAATGGATAACAAAAGCACGCTCTTTAGTTTCTTTAGTATCCACTTTCACATAGTGCTATCATTTAACATTGCTAGTTGTTAAAGCTCACAATACTGAGTTGGATTAGTTGGCATTAACTGGAACAGAATTTGCAACAAGTTCTCTCTAATCTGAAGATGAGCAATTGCATCTCCTGGCCATGGAATACTCAATAAATGTGATAATTCTGTGGTAAATATCCCCTCTTGAGTTGTCAAAAGAAAACCACAGAGAAATTTTCCATTTCACTTTCAAGGGAATTATTTTCTTGAAAATTAATTTCCACACACATTCACTCCAGTTGAAAAACACCTCCCACACACGCTTTTTGGGCACTTCTTACCCCCGACGAGTATTGTGTGTGGTAAGTTAAGTCAAAGACAAAAGAATAATCTAAAAATACATTCGGTAACAACAACAACAACAACAAATATACAACATTAAAAGGAAACTCAAACTCAAAGACTTGCTTGGGGATACTTAAAAGGTAAATAAAATATAAATTGTAAAAGATGAGAACAGAAAAAAAAGAGGCGAAAACTGGATGTTACCTTATTTTTTCACTCTTTGCATCTTTTAATTAACTAACATCATTGCTTTTGTTGCTGTTGTTGTTGCCGCTTTACACTCGAGTTCATTTGAATAAACATAAAAGTATCCGTTCGTTGTGTTTGAGAGGAGCATCTGCAGTTGAGTTGCGAGTTGAAATATTTATTCCTTCAGCTACTTTCTCCACATTTTCCCAGTAATTTCCTGTCCAAACAGAGTGGCAGAAGCAGCAGCAGCAGCATCTGGCATGGCGGGGCGGGGGGAAACACCAATTATAATTTTCCTAGATGAATGCAAGGATGCGAATGCGAAATGCAGGCAATCCGCCAAACCATTTGAAACCTCCAAGTGAGCAAGCCATAACCAAGTTATTAGCGGATGGACTCTCTCTTCTCACGTCTCGCCCCTGTTTCCTTCTCTCTCTCGCTCCTAGTTGGGTTTACCGCCCCAAAATTATATGCGTACATACATAAATACTTATAGAGTCTGAACACTTTCCACTCGCACTCTGAACTATTTGGGTCATCATCATAGAGAAGAATGAAGAAAGAACAAAAAAAAAGAAGGAGGAAGGAAAAAAAATACTTGCGCTCTTTTTTTTTTTTTGTTGCTTTGGGCGTGGCAGCGGCAATTTCCGGTTTTGTTTTCTACCCAGTTCCGACAGCTCGAAAGCGTAAATTAGTTCAAAAGCGCCAAAAACTTGGCCACCCCAAGAAAGCGGAAGTCAAGCCAATCGACATCACTTCCTCCATGTCCTCCAGCTTCTCATCGCCCAATTTGCCCCAAAGTCATAGGAATATCTTGATTGAACTGAACAACGAATACCGTGCAGAGTCAGTCTGCATAATCAGTTGCTTATTATAAATTTAAAAATAGATTATTAAACATCAACAAAAGAGCAGTAAAATTTCTTGTTAATATTTATTTACTTTTCATTATTTCTGACTTAAATACACAAAAGGCTAGACGAAGGACGCATAAATTTCATACTTTCTGCGCCAGTTGATTGAATTCCTGCAAAAATCAATCAATTTGACCCAAAATAAATATTTCCAAAAAACTGACTACCTCATTAATTTGCACACTCAGAGAAATGAGATGTCATAAAAAGGAAATTCAACATTAATATTCTAAAACTAACCTCGAACGACCCCTGAGGAGATTCTCGTCCATTTCAAAACTATTTTTAGAACATTTCACTTTTGAATTAATATATGAAATTTAAAATGAAACAAGTTTGCCATAATCCTGAGATATGCTTAAACCTAATCAATTAATAATATAAATTTTTAACCGTGGGCGCTGTAAAAGTCTCAGGAATGAAAGAAAATGGAATATCGACACAAAGGAAATCCGCAAAAATGTTTTGGTTTTTCTTCTCCTTTTTGTTTTTTGTGTTGTTTTGTTGTATTTTTGGTTGTGCCTGCAGGGCGCTTGATTCCTTTCTAAGAAACGACTTTGGATCTCCTTAGCATTTTTTTTTTTTTTTTGCCATTCTTTTCTTATTGTATTTTTATTTTTTCGCAAAGTCAGCGAAAAGTTGGAAAACAAAGCAAAAAAAAAACAAAATATGGGAGAAAAGGAAAACTGAGGCGATACAAGGGCTGCGCCTAGAAGGCACTTTGAGGTGAAGTCTTGTGTGAAAAAAAAAAAAAATCAACAAAATAAAAGAAATTATTTACAAACAACTTTAGACAAGATTCGCAATGTTATGAGCAAACTTTGATGATGACGACAGCAGCAGACAAGAACATAAAAAGCAATCGACTTTACGATATGGGAAAATGTCGGCAGATATATGTATGTATGTATGTTTAAATGTGTGTCTGTGTTTGTGTGGGTTAGTATTTAATTTTTTGTTTGTTTTCTTTTTTTTTTTTTTTGGATTTGTTTTGTTTTGGGTGACTCTCTGGATACGTCCAAAAAACTAATTAACGATATTTAAATTGCAAAAGAGTCTACGAGAAATCTTGATAAATTTTGTATATAAAATTGCGGTCATTACGTTTTGCCAAATTAGCCACAATCTAATACCGAACAGTCACCAAAGTCTTGAAGCAAATTTAAATTAGCTAATGCCCAAGGATGGTGGCTGTAAACAGAGCGACCTGTTCCTGTTAGGCCAAAACCACAAGGATATTTGTCTGACTAAGAACGAACGAAAAGCAAAGTCAAGCCACAAGGCGGATATGCGGATGAGGCTGGCGTTGACGATGACGATGACGAAGGCAGAAACCAAAAGCAAGAAGCAAGAAGCCAGAAGCCAAGAGACTTACTTACACTTGCCACGTACCTACATACATATATCCCCCTTCCCCTCGTATGCTGCCCAATGCTGCTGCTGTAACCGAGCCTGAGACCGAGCCCATGCCAGTGAACAGGATAAGCATCTTCACTTAATACTGAGTATAATGTCGATGTTCAAACCTGATAATAATGTCCTTTATGCCGCCGCACAGCCTTTGCCGCACATAGCACACAGTTCAGCTGTTGCCAGAGATTTAATAAACTTCGCTTTTACCAGCATGGGCATAGTAGTTATAGAGCTTACATAAAATATGTATTTAATTTTGATATGAAAACCAATTTTCGCCATATTTATGCAGATTGAATAATGCACTTTTCTGATAACAACAAGTACTTTTTATAGGCAGAAGCTAACTTCTAAAGAGCAAAGTTCAAACCAAAGAAGGAGAATAACCATAGAAAATCCCTAAGAACTGCGACTCATGCCATCTTTAACTGCTGGTCACTTTAAATTCATTTGCCAAACTGGAATCCACAGTATTAACTTGTTCACCTAACTAGCTCTAAGTCTTGAGTCTCCTTTTTTTTTTTTTTTCCTATTATAAAAATCTCATTGTCCTGTTCAAAAAAGACTTGAAGCAAGTGCTAAGCCTCTTCAAGTCTTTCGAGCAGCTTTTGAAGACGAAGGAACGCTGATATGAGACATTTTTCTCCCTCCCCCTCCCCATATTTCTCACTTTGATTATTTCTCCCGGGGTGCTTGGCTGGAAAATGTACTCTGATGTCGAATTGATGCCTGATGGCCTGGCGTTTAAACAAAGTGTGAGATGATTTGTCGTTGATACTTATACTCATTTAAGGCCTAGGCATATTAAAATAGTTTTGACAGCACGTAGCCGACAGAGACAAGCATAACAAAAAATAACAAAAGGAGGAGGCAATCAGGAATAGACAGCATGGAGACCATATCAAAAAAGGAGCAAGACTTCTGAGGGTTGGAAATCGGAGTTCGGTCTGAGCGCGTTGTGCGTGCCTCAGTCACTTGGCGACGAGAACGGTTGCCACAACTGCCGGCAACCAATGAAAAACAACAAGAACATAAAACACAAATGATTATAGTATCTAATCATGACGTCGTCGTCGTCTTCTTTTTCCCCCATCTTCTTTCTTGCTGTTGTTGTTGTCGTCGTCTTCTCTGCCAACACCGACAATGTAGTTGATGACAGCAGTTCAAACACTGTCATTTGCCTCTGCCACCGATTCGCAGTCGCCATTTTGGCCAGTTCCCACAAGTTCTCTATGATTATGTATGCTGGCTGTGTGTTTATTGCCAAGTTTAGCATACACTGTGCAAAAACTTTGCAACTGGTTTGAACTCGATTTAATGATTTGACATATTAAGTAGACAAGAAAATATGGAATATTGCCCAACAGATTTTTATATGATCTACTTTAGTTTTTATTACCTTCATTTGAATAAGTATCTACCACTTGATACATTGTTTCCTGTGTCGATTTTTTTTAAATGCATACACGATACACGAATTTCCCCTTTATCTAAATAATCTTCTCTGCTAGTGTGAACTCTCTTCATTAGTCTCATCAGGAATTCTCAAGCTAATTACATACTTTTATTCCATCAGATTTTGCCAAGTTTCATAAAATCAAATGATAATTATATCCAGCTACCTACATACATTTCGCACGCTCCCTTCACACAAGCTAAAATTGTGTCAAGTGTAATTAGTAGAAAGCTCCACCTCCATATATATTTGCTATACTGATATTTCTAGCTAAAGTCTTACAAGTGGTCCACAGAGTCACATAAATATTTCTACATATAAATTCTTGGCCATGTATGCCTTAGACCTAGGACCCATCTTTGCCGAGGGGAAATGTCCTTGTCGAGAGCAATCTAATGTATATTATTTTGTTTTCCTTGATGCTCCTGCTGTTGCTGTTGCTGGTTTATTAAATGACTGCTAAATTATTATTGTCATTATTGACAGAAATGAATCGTTGTCGTTTTGTTATCGTTATTGTTTACCGTCTTTCTGCCACAGTTGCCCTTTCCTTTTGCTGTTATTGTTGTTGAAATTTACTCAAGGAAAAGTTCTGCTGACATCATTGACTGAGTCAGCTGGGAATTTACGTGGCCAACATACAATAATTGAATTAATTTTAAAAATTGAAAAACCAATTTTCGATTGATGGTGTTCTGCTTCTTTTTTTGGGCCAGTATACTTTTCCGTACCATTGAGAATTGATTATCATTTAATTTCGAACGTCATTGCGGAAAGATACATTTGTTGGACATTGTCGTTGAATAATTTAAGGTAAACATTGCTTGCTTGTGCTCATTGCTTTTGCCATTTTGCCGTTTTGCAGGTGAAGCAGCTGGTAAAGAAACCCATATCATGGCTACGTATGCGAGATGGACATATATTGACAGTTGATCAGACTACATTTATAGCAGATCAACGTTTCCAATCAGTTTTCTCACCAAATCCGGAGCGTTGGTCGCTGCAAATCAAATACGTACAGGTGAAGGATGAGGGTACCTATGAGTGTCAGGTTTCTACAGAGCCCAAAGCCAGCGCCATTGTGCATTTAAGGATTGTGGGTGAGTAAAGGAGACAACTGGTGACAACTTTTTGGAAAACCACAATACAAAAGCTAACCCTACCAAGTCTCAAACAGCATTCTCTCACATAAGGCCATAAATCACCTGGCCGCAAGACAATAAATCAATGACATTTGCAGTTTTTGAACAGATTTAACCTAGATAACCAAACTCTGATTGTAGTTCATTTGACTTGTCCTCACATTCGTTACACATTTCTCTCTCTCCCTCTCTCTCTCCCGTTTCTTGAAGAACCGAAAACCGAATTAATTGGAGAGTCCACGCGTCACGTTAAGGCCGGAAGTCAAGTGAAATTGCGTTGCATTATTAGTCAAGCATTGGAGCCGCCACTTTTCATTAATTGGTTTTACAATCAAAAGCAAATCTATTTGCATAATCGTCGCGGTTGGCGTACGGAAATTGAACGTATCGATCTGCCAACGGAAGCGCCGACAACAACAACAATTGCCACAACTACGAGAGCAGCGACAGAAACTTCGGCAACAGCAACATCAGCAGCCCCATCAACATCAACAGCATCTGCATCGGCAGCAGCAGCAGAGGCTTCTAATGGTTTATTAACCATAACACGTTCATATATTTTAGATGCCATATCCGTAATTGATGGTAGTGATGCCATCACAGAGATAAACGCACCGACGACAGCCCCAGAAGCAGATAATACCGGCAATGTTACCGCGGCAACATCAACACCGACGACAGCAACATTGGTTTCAGGAACTGCTGCAACGGCAGGATTAACAACTACGCCAGCAGAAACAACAACAGGATGGCCAAGTACCACATCGACGACAGCTGCAACGACAACAACAACCACAATGGTGCCCAGCAGTAGTTTCATTAAACAAATAACAGTAAGTGGCAAAAATAAATTGCAGAATAAACTAAACAAATCAAACTAAAGACTAAAAAGAAAACCTTGTCGAGAAAGGGCAAGAAAAGAACAAACTTAGATCTATCATGAATGTAGAATAAAACTGTGTAGTCAATTCAGAACGAAACCATTTTATACTCTGAAAAATATTAAAGCTTCTCAACTATATAGCCACTCATTGTCAGTCTTGCTATTATTATTATGGTTCACCTCTTGACACTCATGCATTTTCATTAAACTGCTTTTCATTACGCAAATTGCCGTAAATGCGAGCGTCAGTCGAGTAATTTTTATTAAATTATATTCCATCCAAAATGCTGACACACGCACACACACACACACACACACAGACACAACCCACAGCTAGTGGATAAACGGGGGGAGAGGGACAAAATTGTCAGCGTCGTCAAATTATAATTTTAATATGGTCCAAAGGACTTTTATATATGTATATACATACATATATACATAGGTAGAATGCCACTCGATTTCTCTACCATTCATGTGTCTGACAACTGTCTCGACTTTTATATATATGTATATGTTAATATGTGTGTACTTATGAATGTGTAAGTGTATATGTATGTAATTGTATTCGTATATTTGTTTTTTCTCTTTTTGCAGACAGCGTCGCTCATCATTCCAGCTGTAGTGAAACTGGATTCGGGCAACTATACATGCAGCCCCTCGAACAGTGCCCCCCGCACCATTGTTCTACATGTGCTGAACGGTAAGAATACTAACTCCCTGTCCCACCCATCCCCAACACCATGACCCGCATCAACGACCCGCTCCGACGACGACTGTGCCAACTGTTTTTATTGTATGGCATGCCAATTGAATTAAGTTTTCATTTAGCTTAATTGAATTTTATTTCGTTTGTATTTGGCAATGGCCGCACGCATTTGGCCTTTTTTGATGCTGACTTTTCATTCTTGTTGAGCAACAATGCACATTGGTCCTAAAGGCAAAAAGGAGAATCGAATATCATTTTATATATATTAATTAGAATGTATCCATTGTTTTGCATAGATTATCTTCTTGTTTCAAGGAAAGTAGTTTATCGCCAAACAAGTCTTCAATTCTAAGAGTAAACATTAGAAATCGTTAATTTAAACAACTTTGAAAGTAATATCGCTCATACGCCACGTTAACAATATAATGTTCAAACTTCAACCTTTTAATTCTAAAGCTTTTAACATGGTATAGATATAAGTATAAGCGAAGCTAGATAAGTCGACCACACTGTGCCTAAAATTTTGATTATATCTAAAGAGAATATCTTTCATTTTTGCTATCATAAAAGTTTATTGGGCTACTTTTAAACTCATTTCACACTCATTTCATTTAAGCTAAATTGGTTAACTCATTAGGCACGTTCGAACAAATTATTCTATTTTTTCTTTCACCCCTTAGATTTAATTTCTTTTTTTTTGTGATACTAAAGTTTTTGCTACTACCACAACCACTGTGCCTTATATTTGATGAGTTTTTATTTTGTTTACACAAGTTTCAACAATTACTAACCAGCAGCAGCAGCAGTAGCAGAAGCAGTGAGCTGTTGGAGCAGCGCCCAGAATGGACCATGGCTAACGGGGTGCAGTTTTTATTGTCAGCTCGAAATGGCCACAATTGGGTTATTTGTTCAGTGTTCACAATAAGAGCACGGAAAGGACACCACAGAAGCGAGGGAAAAGGGGACAAATAGACGTCGACAGAGAGAGAGAGGGAGACGGAGAGGGAGAATGAGTGAGGTGATACGAATGACGATAGCGATGACTATGACATTGATGGCTGACATCGTCTGGCTGGCGACCTATAAATCTTGTCTCATTTGTTCAATTGTTTGTTCTGTTATTATTATTTACCTAGGTTGATGCCACATTTCTGTTAGCATTTAAATCGGTTAGCTTTCGCTTTTGTTTAATGTCGCTACTCTTACCGCTCCAGCAGACACCACTCATGTCGGCTCTGCCACCTTTTGACATGTGTTTGGCTCTGCTTAAATGCCAATCTCTGCCCGGAGAGTGCTGAAGAAGTGGGGCAAAAACAAAAGCCAGGTGAAATGATTGTGAATGATGACACATGACAGAGAACATGGAACTTCAGCTGCGGCTCATGGATTCCCAGTCAGTTGCACAGAGAAATAGAGAGACAGGTACACGTTCTGTTGGCTGTCGTTTACACGCTTCTGTCGCTGAGTGCCAAAAACTGTCACGTTTATTGCCAAAGGATGTTAAAAAATAATGGCCGTAAAAATGACAATTGACAATGCTTATTGAAGTGGGTTCGTTTTTTTGTTTTATTTTATTTTGCTCAAGTGTTAAATCTGATTGAGATTTGCCGATAACACTGGCTATGATACTTATGTACGTCTAGTCCAGAAAGGGCAAACAATAAATAGCCTTTAACGGGAAAACTCAAAAGTTATACATTTAAGAAAACAAAATTTTAGCCCCACACATTTATTAAAGCTAAACGAATGAACTTAGTTATTTTCATAGATAGGAAATACTATTCTTGGAATTAATTTGTTTTACTACCATTTATAAGGGGAACTTTAATAAATTATTTGCACATTTTAGTAATTATTTTCATTATTTGTTTATATTTCGGAATGCCACAACATGATGAAATCAAAGAATAATATTTCAATTCATGCCGCTTAATTTAACAAGCAGAGAAAACATGTTCAACAAAAATGAAATAAAGAACATGAAATGATATGAAAAGCAAGACAAATATTGCATAAAATTTATGTATTTTTAATATTCGACTAATTGGCGCAGATAAAAGGCAGCAAACCAACATTATATACATTTTGTTGTATAATTTTTTCTTGTTTTGTTGTAATGAGTAAAAACATGTTCAAGCGCGGATAATGAAAAATCACAGCATTCCAAGGCCACAGTAGGCCAAGGAGGCGCGGGTGGTTTTTTATGTGATTTCAAGCGAAAATTGCATATGCATTTTAATGGTACAATATATTTGTATGTTTATATACATATACATATATGTATATCTATATATACATTATGTATGTATATATTGAGATTGTGGCGTCCTTTTGTATTTTATGAAAA
The DNA here is from genome assembly GCF_018902025.1 of Drosophila willistoni. Lineage (NCBI taxonomy): Eukaryota > Metazoa > Arthropoda > Insecta > Diptera > Drosophilidae > Drosophila > Drosophila willistoni. The sequence goes on along the minus strand of NC_061086.1, from coordinate 28,812,129 downwards.
ATTTTACATTCATTTTACACAAGTGGCAAAAAGGTTAATAAACTTAATGTCATTTTTGCGGCTCATTACAATACAGTGAATCCGAGGGGGAAGGGAAAAAAAACAGAAAGAATTATTGAACAACAACAACAACAACATTGACAAATGATTATTAATAGCTTAATGATATTATCATTTATTCATTTTTAAATATTTTCTCTGGCGCTTTTTACCTCTGATTTATTCAATCTGTGAAGGAAAAGTCCGTGGAAAACCACTTTATGTTATAATTAATCTACTTATATTCAATAGAACCACGTGATTTTGAGTGGTGTTTTTCTGAAATTATAATTTAATTATTCAATTTCATTAAACAAACATTTCCGACAATAACAAAAGTTTTAAAATCAACAAATCGCAATTTATGAAATTTTATTTTATTATTACAAAATGTGGCGCTGAAAAGTAGGCAACATATTTTATAACTATCTTTTATATTCTGTTTGCTGCTTGCTATTTGTTAATTTATATAAATGTTATCATCTCCATTATACCAATCAATATATGTATGTACATATATATAGCCCGCATAATGAGATAAACCATTGCTATGCAAGGATCATGAACCAGTTGCCACCGCAGAGTTTATTTGTTAGATACTTTGAGTTCATTTTTGGGGTATATTTGCGCAATTTCAATTTCAATATTTGCTTTGTGAGCATTTCAAGCGTCGGCCGCAAACCCATCACCTCTCGTCCAATCACTACGCCTCAACCTCCCCCTTTTGATATATTCCATTAAATTTTAGCAATAGAAATATTTAATTACAATATGTACCTACATACATATTTCGCACAGTATGGCAATTTATTTGACCAATCAATAGAAGAGAGGGATGGTGTTTGGGTTTTTTCTTATTTTGTAAATTGGTTGAACATGACATCGAACCTCCAAATTGATAATGATGCAAATTCGAAACGATTTCTGGGCCTGGCTAGATTTATGCTGGCCTGTTTAGGTATATAACTATGCATATATCCCAACTAACCCTACTCTTCTATCCTATTTGCTGTTTGTTCTCGTTGTTACAGGTGAATATTCCGCATCGGCCATTAAATCCGCCAGCAATACGCTAATTGGATGTCGTGGCTATTTACAGTGGCATAGTGTTTCAACGATTTTGACACTTTTGTGGATTATAAAATTTGCAATGGCAAGAAATATGACAGTTTGTACAACAGCCGGAACAAGGAAAGCAAATACCATGCGTCAAGAAGGAAAACGAATTGTGGTATACCATCAACATACGACCAGTTCAATTAGTGGCGCCAAAGTGGTTGAGGATAAAACTTGAGCAAATGCTATGGAACGTGATCAAAGGAAATCCCAAAAACACCAAAATTAAAAAGTGAATTTGGGTTCTAATACAACAAAAATACTCGTATGTGTTATGTCTTTTGAATAAAAAAAAGTTTTCAAGCATATCGCATTTAAGTTTGAGTGTGATTTGAACTGTTCTTATCCTTTCGCAACCCCCAACTCCCATCCTGTACTATCCAAAGTGAAAAACTTGATAAGTTCTTAAATGTATGGAATTATAATATTATATTCTATATGCCTATATGTATATCTATAGGTATATATACCTATACAATTATGTAAGTGTATATTCTACGATTAAATCGTCAAGCATCTCACTTGTTCTCCATTAGCAACTGTGTAAATAGTAAGAAAAAAAGTATTAAAAAAATAAGCATCTATACACTAACCGATAAAGGAATGCACTCAATTCTGTTTAAGCTGTCATTTCATTAAAATTATGGTTGTAACAAGTAAGCAATTCACTAAATGATAAAGGAAAAAATAATAAAAATAATACAATAAATGTTTAAATATTCTCCTTGAATAGAATATATAATCAAAAATTAATAGTCTGGATTCAGTAACGAAACATTGTCCCATAAAAAAGTAATGCAAATATAATGAAGGTAAGCGTTCAATATTTTGAGTTAAAAAATGAAAGTTTTTTATCATTAAAAATCTTTCTAACTTAAACTGAGTGAAGTTTAAATTAGATGTCCATAAATATATGACTGGAGTACGCTATTTAGTTAAGCTATATTAGGAATGCTCCACAGCTAATATATCCTTGCAGGGTGTATCTGCCAAACATTCAAACAGAGAATATCATCAATTGGCAGAGGTTTTTCAGTTCGTTCTAAAAATTTAATGTTACAAATGAATTGTTGTTCAAGCTAATATCAAAGATGTTATTAAGAAAAGATAGCTAGGAAGTATTTTAAATGCTTTTCGACTGCATAAAACTTCTGCAAGGATATAAAAAGGAATAAGAAACTTTTAGATTAAAGAATAACTTAGCTAAGAAAGCAAAAATGATATGTAACAAAAGTTTAATTTGAGTATTGCGAATTTCTCTAAATTGTAAATATGTATTTAGGCATTAATCAATTAAATATAATTTCATAACTTCTTAGTTAGTGAATTATGCTTAATAATGCTTTATACCAAATGAAAATGGAAAGTGAAAAATAAACTAAATTAAGTCAATAATAAACTGTGTAAATAAGAGAATGAAATAAATTATATGTATGTGTGTGTGAGTGTTCCTTCAGCAACAGATAATTAAATATTTAAACAAAAAAGAAAAGCTCAAAAATAAATATGATATACACATATAGTTAGTACATAAAAGACTTGCCGTTATACTACTCCTGAAAATCGCCAAGCCGAGCAAAATGAAGCAACACACAACAAAAACCAACAGCAAACCATTTGAATTTGATAAAATGTAAGCATTCGATTAAATGTTCTATGCCCACATGATTTTCAACAGTGAAATTTCAAATCAAATGTAATAATTGCAAAATTAATTTCTAAGCCCCTAACAAATAAGTAAACAAAACAAAACAAAACAAAAAACCATACGAGTAAATAAAATAACATAACATTTCTTCAATGAATTTATTTATTTCGTTTGCTTTCCTCGAATTCTGTCAATTTTCACACCGAATAAATTCTGGTTCTGTTTTCATCAAGTTTATGCCATAAAATCTTCTAAGCAAAACATGAATAGGACTTTTGTGCATCCTGGAATTTTCTATTTCAAAATGTTCCTTGAAAGATTTGGCCACTTCATGGGAAATATCTCTGCAAACTATTAACCTCAAGTATTGAAAATAAGGCATTGAGAAAAAAAGTGGAAAGTTCAAACCAAGTTTGATTTCCCCTATATAAATCTGTGAATGGAATACCAATAGTTGATTTTAATAGACCTAGACTCTAATATTTTCTTTACAGGGTATGAAAGAAAAGTGAAAAAGAAACTACCAAAATGGTAATGAAATCCCTGTGAATGCTTCATGTCCAAGCAAATTTATGCCGTAATTTCAACCTTCCAAGCATCCTCCCACCCATCCTCCTCGAAAGAGAAAAAAAAATCTAATATGCACACAAACACATGCTCCCCTGGACTGCCTCAAGATAGATGAGTTGAAATCCTCCTTCGTATCTGGCCCCCGTTGGTTCGCCGTTGTCCGAACTAAAATATTCAAACTGAACTCGTGAATTTTGCACAAGTTTGTTAAATATTCATTCATTTTTCGGACCACAAGTGTGGTTAGTTGGTGTAGGGTGTCAAATGCTCACAAAAAAAAATGGTTGCAAACAAAAAAAAACAGCACATTTGTGCAGAAATATATATCCTCTGACGTCTGACAACTGCAAACCAATAAATATGTGTGTCCTTTTGGGTGTGCCCTTGTGTGTGTGCGTGTGTGTGTGTGTTCCAAAAACCAACTATATGTCCAAATATATTCACGTTTAGTTTTCACTTCTTTTTTTTTTTTTTTCTTTTTGTTGGTTGTTGTTGTTAAAACTAAATGAATTTCAGACTAACTATGTAAATGAGTTTTCAAAATAATTTGATGGTTTTTATACTCATTAGACAAGGTGTTAATGGGTATATTCAGTTTGTGAAATTACAGGCAATAAATTCAATAAATTCTACCTTTTTGGGGTATGTGTGTGTGTGGAATAAATTATCTCATGATTATTTATCAATATCCTTTGTAATTAAGCCATAGAATTTTAGGGTCGTTTGCTCTCCGGTTAAGCCACATAACTCATAGAAATGCTAGAACATTCCGGTCAATTGATAGTAAATATATTAACTAAGTTTCTTTTGGTTTTTTTTTAATAAACAACTGTTAATAAACCTATTTTTGGCAAAGTTTATTTAATAACTTAAGTTCGGTTAACTAAAACAAAAGGTGTAAAAATGTACTAAAAAATATTAGTTTAGATACAAATCGTATTTGTATTCCTTCCATTTTGTAAAATTCACTAATTAGGATATGCAGTAAAATTTCATAATTTTGAACTCTGAGTTCTATATTTTCCAGACTTATGCACACCAAAAATTATTACAAATATACAAATGGTTGGTTGACTATGGTCAAATCCCTTTTCCTCTTGCCAATTTGGAAGCCTTTCCAAAACATATTTGCATTCATATGGACTAAAATATATGCATACTCGTTTCTATATGGAAATGTCTAGGTATATGTGTATGTTAATTTTGATGTAATTGCCCAACATTTAGTTTTTTAATCTCAAGCAGAAAAGGTAAGGAAACTTTTGCACTTTTCATTCTCATCATTGCCAGCAGAATCCATGACAACAATTTTTGCGGTGGTATGCAAATTGAGTTAAATGTCAACGTTTGGTTAAAAAACATTCTACACATACATACATATACAAGTACTTATGTATATATGTATGTATGCCAGTGTATGTTTGTATGTTCTTCTCCATGTTGCTAACGAAATGTCAAAAATGGTAGAGAAAAAGAAAGAAAATAGAGAAACAGTATCCACATAGCAAATTCATGACAAAATTGTGCATTGGCAAAAGGGAAAACGAAGCGAAACGTAGACAAAATGCAAACGTCAACCAATTCACTACCATGTGAATTGTACATTGACTGAAAACTGGGTGACAATGATGTTAACTAGAGTGTGAAAACTATGATTGGCTGACATGCGAGTGAGACAAGAAATGCATATAGGAAAGGCTACCCAAAGAGATAGAGAGAGAGAGGCAGTAAGAGACGACTGATGATGTATTTCCAGCCCCAAAGGTCATGCCTAGCAACCACTTTGCCTATGCATAGCAAGAATTTTCATTTTGTACTCTTTTGCCCCCAATGCCATTGGATTCAATATTTGAATATGTGTCATTTAGAGAATTTAGCAGAGTACTCCATCACATACAGATACAGAAGTATCTTAATTAGCTATAACTTTTAGAGCAATTTAATCGAATCGCGGTGTACTTGATATTATCAATCAAAGTGGTTTTTTTAAGAGTATGACAAGACATTGAAAGAATACAGAAGTAAGAGACTGCATTTGCAACCGCATCTGAATCTAAATGTATGGTATACATATACACTTGCTACCAGAGATTGCCACACGACGTTTGCAACCTGCAGCTACCACTCGTGGCATCCAATTTCCGGTGCTTGGGTAAATACATTATGCATCTTACAACTACTTAACCAAAACTGTGGTGGTTGGTGGTGCAACGACTGGATGGGAAACTGAATGGAAACTTTTGCTCGATACAAGGGATGCAATAAAAGTGTGTGCATGTGTGCGTGTCTCTGTGTTTGTGTGTGTGTGTGTGTGCTGTGAAAAAAGGTGAAGATTACCTACTGAATACAGGTGAATCTTCTTACCCACTAAGTTGACTTTCTTTTATTTTCCCAAGGGCTTGCGTGCTGTGAGAAACTTTCTTCTTAGACGACGGCTCAGACTCGATTCATGCATATGACAAACATGTGCGATACGACACTTGTGCACCTTGCCACAACCAGAAGCTTAACCCACAGACGGTCGACACGACCCATCCACATCCACATCCACATCGTCATCCGCATTCTCATCCACTCCTTTACCTTTAGCATGTCAAGGCGCGTCTATCAGAGCATCCTCATGAAAGTTAAGGACTTGCATAACTTCTGGCATTTATGTGCGCTTTTCAGCGCCACCGCTCATCACCCGAACCAGCAACCAGAGCCATTTCCTGCACTTCGTCTCGCACTTTTCCATGCTTCATTACGCTAATGCCGTGTTTTCAAATTATTTTACATGCTGCTAAGACCCCTCGCGTCTCCTACCTTATATGGCCCCTTTATCGCATACACCTAGAACTCGTCTATCCAGCAATGTGATTCTCACTCAAAGTCTACGTGCTGGTAAGTGGCATTTTTTTTCTTCTATTTTTTTTTTAATGTTTGTTGCATATTTTATGAAGAGCAGACGTGGGATGGCGGCTGAGTTAGGAGAAGACTTGTGGCTCGAGGATTGCTGCTGATTAGCGTCAAAAGTTTTTGTTGTTCCACTTAACTAAGCTTGGTTAGCACTCAATGAGGGCTGCAAAAGGATTTACACATTCCACCAACCAGATTTACCAAGACAAACTATAATTGTTTGAAATCGTTAATTAACAAATGGTAACATCTACACACATCTAAAATTTAATCAAGTAAAATCTATCCATTTCAATTTGTCGGATTAAGCTATGAGATTCTATTTCTATTGGAAGCATTTTTTATTACAACTTGAAGGACATTAAAAAATCCTTTACGGAAAACATTCTTTTGGCTCATAAACATCAGCAAAAAATGGAAAAAGAGGCCAAAACATCTGTTTATTTTTTTTTATGTTTTCCAGACTCCTTTACTTTTCATTCTCCACATTTTGCTCTTTCATTTTCAGCTTAGAAATATATGTGTGTGTGCGGGAAAGTTTTTATAATGCAAGTTTAATTTCCATTTTTCGTTAGACCCAGAGGAAAAAAGGGGTCAATAAATTACGAAACAATATATATACAGATTTTCATGCTGTTTGTATATATTTTACATATTTCTATATACATTCACTATGTATTCTTCCAAGAAGAATGTAAAATTGTTTGTTTGGTGATTTTGAAACAGGCTGCCGCTGCTACTAGTCAACAGCTGTTGACTGATGCCAAAGCCGTTGAAAAGGGACCACTGCCAGCCCAGGAGAGAAGAGTCCTTTGCAATGGGTCCTGGTACCGGCAAGATAAAGTACACTTTTGTGATAAATATAACAACAAGTACCCAAGGCACGCACCAACAAGAAAGGGGAGAGAGCGAGAGCGAGGCGAAACGCATCCAAATTCATTTCATAACCAACGGACAGACTATTGGACGAATGGATGAAGGGGTAAAGAGGCAGCTGTTATAATGATGCCAAACGATACATCATCGCAAATGCTAAAATTTTCGGCAGTCAGCGCTCCTCTCAACAGCTGTTACCACTGATGAATCCTTTGGGTCCGCCTGGTTTTACTCCTGCACCTCGTTTTCTCTCTTTATGCCTTCCTGCCTTGTGTCTCTCGTTCCTCTTTCCAGCTTTCTCCTAATATTTCAATATTTCGTCCATAAAAAAAGGCGTAAGTTATTTTTCATAAAAATAATGCCTGAAACCGTTCCCACTTCCCTTCCCTTCCCTTACCACTCACACCATTCACACGCTACTCTGCTTGCATTTCTGGCTTGGCTAATTTCCCCGCATAAATCTAAAAATCCACAGACAACAGCAGCAACAATAGGAGCAACAATATAATTAACTATCATAGAATATTCTAGGCACGCGTTTCGGGTTCCATTCTCTGGCTCAACTCTGTCGAAAGTGTTTGCCATTTGTTTGCCAAAATTTGTTGTTTCTTTCTGTTGTTGCTTCGCTTCGAATTGGTTTCGTTCAGTTTCGGTTCGGTTTCGTTTTGTCCGGGTTTTTGGTATTCACATTTATGAGTTGTTTTAATTTGCTGTTCGTGCTTTGTTTATACGAAATCTGCATTTTCCTAGTTTTTCTTCTCTGCTCCCTACGTTAAAGCTGCTCCCTCAAATCGGCTTATACCCAAATGCATGTTCCACACACACACACACAGAGAGAGACTTTGGCCAGTAAGCAAATTGGAACTTCTCAGACTTTGCCTCTAAAAGCAACTCTTCCAATGTGGGTGAAAGAAAAAGAACCAGCCCAGAAAACAAAGAAAATGAAGCTGATGGAGTGACTAGCCATTCAGGTGAGTGCCTAAGACCAGCCACCCACATGTGAGATTCAAAGGCCACATCAGCAAAGAAAACCTAACGATAGAAAACTCATTCAGTTGTGGTTTTTAAATACTTTTTCAAACTTCTTGACATCTCTCATTTTAATTTATATAATTTATAAACTTCAGAGAGTTTATGGCTCTATTCCTGAATGCAAAACAAATACATAAAAATGAGAAAAACAACAGTAAATTTTTGTCATCGATTTTGATTGAAAGTTAAAACAATTGAAGAATTTCGATTGAGTTGAATTGAGTTTCCGAATCGTGTATGAATGTAATTATGACTTAGATGTTAAGTAGGTCAGAACAATGCACTAACTGATTGGATTTAATTGAAATTAAATCAATCCGCTTATTTAGTTAGTTGGCCTCGGCCAAATGCAAGTCAATTTGTTTCCCCCAGCCCGGCCAGTGACACGAGAGACGGGAGACAAAAGGCAGACAGACATTAATTCAATATGCTTTTTTCGGGGGTCAACTATCATTAGCTTTGCCTGCCAAGATCCATTATCCTCGTGCTAATCATGGGGATGATAATAAAGACGATGATGATAATGATAATGATGATGATGATGATGATGATGATGATGATGCATGTGTGTGTGTATATAAATGAATTAGTTCGCATTAAGCATACGCCACAGAAGCCAAAAGCAAAGCAGGATTTAAGAATATACATATATAAATTTGTGTATGCCATCTATATGTATGTGGATATGTCTGTTTTTGTGTCTGTGTGTGTGTGTGTGTGTAAGGACTTGTGACTCCTCGCTCATTTGCTTGGCCAGAACTGGGGAAGCCAGGGGATATGAAGTTCTGCTTGTGCTCTCTCTCTCTCTCTCGTTCTCTTTGGGTGTGTGTGAAGCATGGAATATTAATTCCTTAAGTAATTCACAACATTTGCAACTAATGTTTGTTAATGAGCTATGCTACATTCCCTACAACCATCCCCCCCATAGCCTCTGTCCCACACTGTTTCAGCCATAAACCATCCCCCTTGCCATGAAGTATTGCCTGGAGGTCAAGGCAAAAGCTATGAAATATATTTTTCTTTAGTCTGACTGCCGCTTGTTAAATGCGCAAAATTACCAAGTGGCAAAAGTGAAAAAGTGCAAAAAGACGAACATGTCCTTAGGTGACTCCTGTCCGTGTGCCCATGCCCTGTTTCAGGTAGGTGAGGTGCCAAGTGTCTAGTGCCATGCGGCGGCTGCCGACTGGCGTCGAGGGCTCCGAACACTTAATGAAATAATTATGTAAAGCAAACAAGATTCTCTCCTGTATTAGGACACCTTTTTGGCTTACTCTCCAGTTTCCGTTTCCCCCCGACTCTCCCACACACACACACACATACACCCACATACCTGCAGTTGGAATGGATGTCAGTGGTTTTGACATTCATTAATTTTTGTGATATTTAATCCTTGGGATGGGGCGGCCGTAGAGGCTAGAGGGCTGCTTGCTTGTGGACCAGCTTTTAATTATTATAATTATTATTGCCTTGTTGCCAAGGGCATTAAGCTTACGTGGATATTATCGTTTCATTGTTTTCAATTGCTTAGAGAGTTTAATTGAAATAAATAATCAAAATATAGACTATATAGTCATATATCCGACTCCAATACCCAATAACATATAAATATTTCGGCCCCTAAAAATCATAACGTAAACAATTGTCCCCCTCAAAACCAATGCGTATGAACGCTAATCCATAAAAATTAACATAAACAATCGAACACTTGAAGTAATAATTGTCCCCCTCAAAACCAAAGCGTATGAACGGTAATCCATAAAAACTAACATAAACAATTGAACACTTGAAATAATAATTGTCCCCCTAACAACCAAAGGCGTGAGAACGCTAACTCAGCACTTAAAATCGGACCAATCAAATCGTCGAAGTATCAACCACGCCACCAAAGGGCTCCCAAATTTAGCTATAAATATAACCATAAGACATTTTTGTATTCAGTTCTAAGTTTCCTTTCAAATAATAAAGTACGTTACTTAACTCACGAAAAATATCTTTTTTTTCCTTATCGAGAAAATCGAATATTTAATTGGCGCAGTCGGTAGGATTGGAAAAAAAAAAGTTATTCTATCCGTGTTACATATAGAATCGTTATCCGTGTGTTACATAGAACTGGTGAATAACTATTGTAGTGAACTGTTATTCTATCCGTGCGACGTGTAGAACTGTTATCTGTGCGTTACATAGAATTAGTGAATAATCACTACAAAATAAATTTCCGATCCGACATCAAGAATTTACGGGTAGTGCTCAACAGTGAAAAATATTTTCTGCCAACTGTGCGCGGAAGTATCAACTGTGCGTTGCAACCAAAGAGAAAATATTTACGCCAACTGTGCGCGAAAATATTAACTGTGTGTTACAACTATTAAATCCAATTGAGGAACAAAAACCGCCAACTTGTGTGCGAACAAAAAACCAAAATCCAAAATAAAACATAACCAAAACCCAGAAAATTAACAAAACAAAACACCACAAAAAACCCAGAAGATCAACAAAACAACACATCACTAAAACCCAGAAAAAAAAAAAAAAAAAAAAAAAAAAAAAAAACCAAAACAAACCATCACTAAAATCCAGAAAAATCAAAAAATTTAAAAGATATAAAATGGCTGTAGAACTCACAGAAGCCCACCTCAACCAAGCACTGTCTTCATTAAGACAGGTGGCAAATTACGATGGAGCTCCAGAAAATCTGACGTCGTTTATAAGGAGGATCGATTTTATTATGCACCTATATCCAACCAACGATATAAGGCAGCACAACATACTGTTCAGTGCTATCGAGATGCAGCTTACCGGAGAAGCACAACGACTCTCACAAATTGGACAATCTAACACCTGGCCGGAGCTAAGGACACTCCTTATCAACGAACTAAAAACGCAGACCCCCTGTGAGGAACTTTTGCGACGCCTCTACAACACCAGCTACGCAGGAAATCTTCGTAAGTTCGTCACCGAATTAGAAGATAAGTCTTACATTATAACAAACAAATTAAGTCTAGAAAACGACGCGAATAACACCGCGCTCTATACAAACGCGTTAAATAACACCATCAAAGACGTAATAAATAAAAAATTACCCGATAGACTATTCATGACATTAGCTAGATACGATATAACCACAGTCAGTAAATTGAAGCAAGTAGCTCAAAGAGAAGGGTTATACGAAAATAGTATAACAGAAATAAGAAAGTCAAATCAAAGCCAAAATCAGAATCAAAAAGGTGGAAAAACTTTTGTACCCAATAGTACAATTCCGTCTCAAACAAAGCAATCAGATACAATACCAAACCAAAAACTATTCCAAGAATTTCAACAGAAATTAAATATTGACAGGGCTCAAAATCCAACGAATAATCAACAGCAAAACAACTATTCAAAGAATAATGTAGCAAACCAGCCTACAAAAAGGCAAAGAGAAAGTAATAGTGGAATTAGCAAAATGGATACATCCGAAAATTTTCATCAGAATGCCTCGGATCAACCGGAAGAAGAGATAGAGACAAGTCCTTCATCAGAATAATGATGAACAATAAACCTTTGAGATGTGTAGTCGATTCAGGCTCTTCAATCAATATAATGTCCGAAAACTTTTTTAATTTCAAAACCTATTTAGGAGATTCCAAAATTAACATGATTGAAGGAGCAGTAGAACTAAAAGAAATTATTTTCCTTGCACCCAGCAAACTTTGTCCGACAGAACAAAAATTTTATATCCATAAATTTTCAAATAAATACGACATGTTGATAGGCAGAACTTTCCTAAAAGCCTGCAAAGCACAAATAAATTATGAAGAAGAATACGCAAAATTAGGAAACTATACATTTTATTTTAGAGATGTTGAAGAAATAGAAGAAGAACAAAACATAGAAGTTTTGGACCCACCCACAGAAAGGGACCCGGAAACAAATTTTGCGATTGAAAACGAAATAATAGAAAGTAATGAGTATAGACTCGACCATTTAAACAACGAAGAAACTCAAAAATTAAAAAAGGTCTTGTACGAATTCAGTGACATTCAGTATCGCGAAGGTGAAAATTTGACTTTCACGAGTACAATAAAGCACTCTATTCATACAAAACATGAGGACCCAATCTATAAACGACCATACAAATATCCCCAAACATTTGATATGGAAGTCAACAAACAAATAAATGAAATGATTGAACAGGGTATCATTCGTAAATCGAATTCCCCCTACTGTTCACCCATTTGGATCGTCCCAAAAAAAGGAGATGCTTCCAAGAAACAAAAATTCAGATTAGTCATTGACTACCGAAATCTAAATGAAGTCACAATAGACGACAAATTTCCAATCCCAGTTATGGACGAAATTCTCGACAAACTAGGAAAATGCCAATACTTTACCACCATTGATTTAGCTAAGGGATTTCATCAAATTCAAATGGATCCTGAATCTATTGCAAAAACAGCTTTCTCAACTAAACATGGCCATTACGAATACACACGTATGCCATTTGGTCTTAAAAATGCCCCGGCAACATTCCAAAGATGCATGAATAATCTTTTGGAAGACCTTATTTATAAGGATTGCCTTGTTTATCTGGATGACATCATTGTGTACTCCACTTCATTGGGGGAACACATACTATCACTCAGAAAGGTATTTAACAAACTAAGAGAAGCTAATCTTAAACTCCAACTTGACAAATGCGAATTTATGAAAAAGGAAACTGCATTCCTTGGTCATATAATAACAACAGAAGGTATAAAACCTAACCCAGATAAAGTCAAAGCAATTCAAAATTTTCCGATACCCAAAACTCCAAAAGAAATTAAATCATTCTTAGGATTATGCGGATTCTTCAGGAAATTTATACCCAACTTTGCACATATTGCAAAACCTTTAACTCTAGGATTAAAGAAAGGAGCTAAAATAAATATAAACGACCCAAATTATATTTCATCCTTTGAAAAATTAAAATATCTCCTTATGAATGATCCTATACTTGCATATCCCGATTTCAAAAAACCATTTTTCCTAACCACAGATGCCAGCAACATAGCTTTAGGTGCGTTCCTTTCACAGGACCATAGACCTATTTCTTATGGTAGTAGAACACTTAACGAACACGAACTAAATTATTCAGCCATAGAAAAGGAATTACTATCTATTGTATGGGCAACTAAATATTTTAGGCCATACCTTTTCGGTAGAAAGTTCGAGATTCTAAGCGACCATAAGCCTTTAGTATGGCTCAACAATATAAAAGAACCAAATATGAAACTTCAAAGATGGAAAGTAAGACTAAATGAGTTTGATTACAAAATTAAATATTTACCTGGCAAAGAAAATCATGTAGCAGATGCCCTTTCCAGAGTTAAAATAGATGAAAACTTTTTAGGATCAACAGAAAGCACAGCAGCTACAATACATAGTGCTCACGAGGATAATGAAAACTACATTCCAATAGTAGAAAGACCCATTAATTATTACAACAGACAAATAGAATTCATTAGAGGTTCAGAAGACAAAGCAGAAACAACAACTTACTTTTACAAAACAAACATAAAAATAACATACAAAGAAATGACCAATGCTTACGCAAGGGATATAATCATAAGATATCTTTGCAGTAAGAACACTGTACTATATTTTCATAATGAACAAGATTTTCCCATATTCCAACAAGCTTTTATCGAAATAATACAACCAAACGCAAATACAAAAACCTCGAAATCTAGCATTAAGTTAGAGGACCTTCAAACGTTTGCACAATTTAAAGAAATAATCCTAAAACAACATAAAGAATTATTACATCCAGGAATCGAAAAAACGATTAATTTGTTTAAAGAAAAATATTATTTTCCCGATTTTCAAAACCTAATTCAAAACATTATTAATGAATGCTCAGTATGCAATATCGCAAAGACAGAAAATAGAAATACAAAACTAACTTTTGAAATAACACCAGAACTTTTTAATATCAGAGAAAAATACGTCATGGACTTTTACATGATCGACAATTTACAATTCCTCTCATGCATTGACATTTACTCGAAATTTGCAACACTTGTAGAAGTAAAGTCTAGAGATTGGTTAGAAACCAAGAGAGCAATTATGAAAGTATTCACTGAAATGGGCAAACCGATAGAAATAAAATCAGACAAAGATTCAGCATTTCTGTGTATAGCACTAAAAAATTGGCTACAAGAAGAAAATGTAAAGTTAGAAATCACATCAAGTAAAAACGGCATCTCAGATGTAGAAAGATTCCATAAAACAGTAAATGAAAAACTCAGAATTATAAATAGTGAAAATGACATCGAAGATAAATTACTTAAATTTGAAAAAATTCTCTACGTATACAACCATAAGACGAGACATAAAACAACTAACCGAACACCAGCGGACATTTTTATCTATGCAGGATCCCCCGACTATAATACCCAAACAAGAAAAATACATCAAATAAACAATTTAAACGAAGATAGACACGACTTCGAAATCGACACTAGATTTAAACAAGCACCACTAGTAAAGTCAAAAACGACAAATCCATTCAAAAAGACAGGAGAAATAAATCAGTTAGACGAGAAACATTTTGAAGAAAGAAATAGAGGACAAAAAGTTACACACTACAAATCAAAATTCAAGAAGAAAAAGAAAGTTAATAAAAGCAAATACGACAATTAATTAATTACAGGTCAACAACTCAAGATGACTTTTTTATACATCATGCTATTCTTAACATTAAAATCAACATGCAGTCAATCCATTGACATAAACCCAGTAAAAGCACCAAACGGTTACTTAATATTTAAAACAGGAACCATGGATTTACCGACAAACTTTGAATATCATTATTTAAAAGTGAATTTAACTCTAATAGACATTACATATAATAATTTAATGCAACAAGCACAAGAATTTAAAAACCTAATCCATATTCAATACTTAACAGAAAAACTAAGTAGGGAAATTAATGGAATACACATTGTAAAACGTAACAAACGAGGACTAATTAACGGAATTGGTTCAATATACAAATATCTTTTTGGTACTCTTGATCAGGAAGATAAAGATGAATTAGAAGAAAAAATAAATAATCTTGAAAGCAATAGCGTACAAGCAAACGAACTAAATTACGTAATAGACACTGTTAATAAAGGTTTAGAAGTAATAAACAGCCTCAGGGAAGAAAAAGAAAAAGAAGTAAGATTAGAAGTCCTAATCTTTAATTTTGAGCATTTCACAGAATACATTGAAGACATAGAAATGGGCATGCAGCTCACTAGATTAGGAATTTTCAACCCGAAACTTTTAAAACATAATCACTTAAGTCATGTTAATTCGGAAAAACTATTGAATACAAAAACTTCCACCTGGCTTAAACCAAGTTCAAACGAGATATTTATCATTTCAAACATTCCTCAAGAAGTAATAAAAACCCCTATCTTTGAGATACTTCCTTATCCAGACGAGAGTAAAAATATTTTGACAGAAAATTCATACGATAAATACTATTTTAATAACAACACTTTGTTCAATAAAAACACAAAACAAATAGAAACTAACGAATGTATAATAGGCATTTTAAATCAAATCCCAACCACTTGTAAATACACTAAGACATATAAGAATTTTCAAACTAATTACATTGAACCAAACATAATTGTAACATGGAATCTACCAAAAACTAAACTTAATCAAAATTGCGTAAACAACGAATTAATAATAGAAGGCAATAACATAATAAAAATTTACGATTGTGCCTTACAACTAAACGAAATATCAATAATAAATTCATTACTTGACTATAGCCAAAGCATTTATGTAACAAACAATATCACCAGGCTAGAACCTATTTCCTTTATCCAAACAAAAGAGATAATTAACGAACATACGAAATATTATACTGCATTTCAAACTATTACATTAACCACTTTTATACTTACTATAATAAGTTTGATTACATACTTAATCTATAAGTTTAAGGCAATGCCACAAAAATTAATTATTAAGCATTTCCGATCAAATAACAATCGTGGTCCCACAAACATAATCGAAACCCCAATTGTTGAAAAAATCGAGTCCCAAATTATAAACAAAATTGATACTCCAATATTTACAGCTGAGAAAAATCCCTCGCTATATCCCAATGTATCCGCCTGAGGACAGGCTATTTTCTTTAGGATGGGGGAGTCATATATCCGACTCCAATACCCAATAACATATAAATATTTCGGCCCCTAAAAATCATAACGTAAACAATTGTCCCCCTCAAAACCAATGCGTATGAACGCTAATCCATAAAAATTAACATAAACAATCGAACACTTGAAGTAATAATTGTCCCCCTCAAAACCAAAGCGTATGAACGCTAATCCATAAAAACTAACATAAACAATTGAACACTTGAAATAATAATTGTCCCCCTAACAACCAAAGGCGTGAGAACGCTAACTCAGCACTTAAAATCGGACCAATCAAATCGTCGAAGTATCAACCACGCCACCAAAGGGCTCCCAAATTTAGCTATAAATATAACCATAAGACATTTTTGTATTCAGTTCTAAGTTTCCTTTCAAATAATAAAGTACGTTACTTAACTCACGAAAAATATCTTTTTTTTCCTTATCGAGAAAATCGAATATTTAATTATATATAGGCTAAAATTCTATTATGCCTATTCAATTCAATTAATAAGTTAAAGATATCTATTCAAAGCTTTTGTATACTCTCAAACAAAAACTGCCAGGTGATAAAATATTATCTTAATCCCTTTTGCTAAACTCTCTCAGCATTGAGAGTAGAAAGAAGATAAGTAGTTAGTTACACCCTTAGCGAGTTAGAAAAGTACCAAGTTGAAATGCTAATTTAGAGCTTAATGCACAGACACTTCTTATATATCCACACACACACACACACACAGTGTCACCCACTCAGTTACTCATAAATTTGTATGTGGCACAAATGCAAATGTCAGTCATATTCAAGGATATTGATTGATATGCAATATTCTGTACGCGGTGCAACTCAGTAATTTGCATGAGTTCATTATGGACATGGGCGTGGGCTGGTCCTGAACATGGGCAGCAAATGGGCCAAATGGACAGTGGCCAAAATTAAGGTGGGTGGAGGGACAGGCTATGGGACTAGGGTAGGTGACCTGCATTTGACCATGTGTGCCTAATTCGATGGCATTTGACTATGACGATGAAATATGCGGTAGATGTTTGGGGCCGATTTAGGTGCCAGCATTGTGTGGTGCCTGATGTTGCTATTGCTGGTGTTGTTGTCAGGTACTACACTATTTACCATTTACATGGACCTAAAGCAGTGAAATTAAACAGCTTGAATATATATGTATGGAGGTATGTATATTGCTGCATTTGGATTTGTTGAAACTTCAAATGCTTTATGCTTTTCCATAAGCTTGAGTTTTGCTCAGATTATTGTCATCGTAAATAAAATCTAGTTTCAACTGCAACAAGAGAGAAAATATATATATGTATGTATGTCTATTTAATATTAAACATGACATTATTGTCTTGGCCCTGACTTCTCGACAATTTTCCTTTTTGCTTCCACCCCTTTTCCATTTCCATTCGTGTCTCTATCTCTATCTTTAGATTTTGCTGTGTTCATTCTCTATTGCCAGCATTGACATCATTATTTTCTCAAGTAGATGTGCGTTGATAAACTCACAAAGCGTAACAATTTTATTCTCCGATTCTCTTGCAAAAAAACAGGATAGCAGCATAGCATCATCTCTTGGCATCGTCATCCAGCCTGGCTTGCCTGTTTGGGTCCTCTGCTTGTTGGCATATACTTCATCCTTTATGCTAAATCAAATAAAGTAAATAAAAACATAGCGGACGGGGCGGCACGGAGAAAACTTTACTGGCAATATATATATACATATTGAAAAAGAAATCCGTACAATTTATTGATTTCATATTAGCACACGCACATAACATACAGACGCACACGCAAACGCATTTTCCTTTTATTTTTTTCCTTTTCTTGTTGTAGGTTGTGTGCATAAATTTGGTTTGCTGCTGCCTAAAAGTATGCAACGAATTTTATAGACTTTACTTTTACTTTTCCATCTCGAGTTTTGTTTGTTTTCTCCTCTTTGTCGCCCCTCATTGAACTCAAAACAAAATATCCAACAAAATTTGGGTCAATTCGTTTGATTCTTTTTTGTATATTTTTCTTTTTTTTTCACAAGTCCAAATTGCCTTGCTAATTGTCGATTGGGACACCAAAAGGCAGCATCAAGGCAATATCAAAGTTGTTCATGTGTATGTCGGTGTGTGTGTGTGTGTGTGTGTGCTTGTGCTAATTGATTTCAATCGAATTCTAACTTTGCTGTCGAATTTCGATTTCTATCAAATAATTTTTGAAAGCTTGGCCAGAATGGAAATTGCCAAAAGAAAACAAAAAAAAAAGGTTTTTTATAATTAAGTGGAGCGGAACTCTATAAAATCTTTAAGAAAAACCCTCTAAAATTAAATTGACTTAGGTACATACATACATACATATATGAATTGTTAATGGCCAAATAAAAACAACTTTGTAATTGCACTAGAAAGAGAAACAGCAAAACTCCCTGTATGACTTAAGGATTAAAACATTACTTTCGAAACATTTGACGGGCACAGAAAAAGCACATTTAAAATATTTATTTGTGGGACTATCAAATATCACCCTTCGACTGAGTCCCCTAATAAAATACTCAATTCAATGCACATGTAAAACTTTAGAATATTTGGAATTTTGTTATGCATAATTTGAACTAATCTCAATTGCATTTCCCTTCCGAAAAATTCACCACAATAATGCATCATTTTGTTAGCTAAAATATTGTATAACAAATTAGATGGCAAAAAACAACAACTGAATGTCAAATGAATGCTGAATGATAAGCTGATTTATGTGCGAGTATTTCGGAATTGTGTTTGGTTTGCGGATTGCTTGACACAGAAATCATTAGGCTAATGTCCATTTTGTGTGGCAAAATGCAAAATGTAAACACAAATATGGGGAATTGGCAAACAAAAGGAACAATAATCCGAGAGCTGGGCACATAAATTAAATAGGAAATCAGTTAACAGTAATCGGCCAACCATTGATGCCCAGTAAATTCAGTAACTCTGAATAGACGATATGCATAAGTCCGATTCAGTCAGAGTCACTCAGTCAGCCGCAGAGAGATAACAAATGTGGCGCAATTATGTTCGCATTAACCATATGGTTCGATTGAGTGGAGAGCGAAGTGAGAATGGATGGAATCTGCATCGATTGCCTTAAGTTGCCCTAGGGATTTGCATAAATCCAGCCGCATATATAGAAAGTAGGAGAAACACTCGACCAATCGGTTTTAAGACCACTTAATAACCCACATTCAGGTTGCTATTGCTGCTGCTGCTGCTGCCGATGCTGGAGCTGTTCATGTTCCTGCTGATTGCCCGCACACACAGTTGGCATTGATTTACGTATGGACTTGGTTGGCCCCTAACCCCGAACCCAAAAGATTTCCAATTCCCCAATCCTATTCTATGCAAATCGAATACAACTAAATGTAAACACATACAAATGCAGCTCTGGCAAAAAGGGTTCTAATACCTTAGTACATGGGGAAATAAAAGTGGAAGTAGAGAACTAGAAAGAGATGCGAGTCGGTTGTGGATTAGGGAAAAGGGGCAAGTGGAAAAAGAACAGGAACCTGTCTGGGTAAACTTTTGCTTTAACGGCTTAACTTTTTTCTTGCTTTCTTTTTTCTTTTTTTTTTTGTATTTTTGTTGCACGTGGCCCAACTCTCTGGTAAGGCCAAGGATGTTAGCCATACGTATTTGTGCTTGTGCTAGAACTACAGGAGATTTGTACCATGCTGGCACATACTTGCACACTGAAAAAAACTTTCAAGTATTCTTACCTTTATCCACTTAATTTAAAATTGAATTGAATCTACCAGTAGGCATGCTGCTTAAGTTTAAGCTAGTTTATTGCAGCACCATTTCTTTACTTACATTAATAATTAATTTATTAATAGATTTTGGGATTGCCAGCTAATATCAAATTTTAGAGTTCGTCCATTGTTCATCATTATTGTTGGGACTTAGGAAGGCTAACTTCATTAGAAATATTTGAAATAGTTTACATTATTTGGTATTAACTTAAAAAATAAAGATGCAGTTGCTTAATCCTTAATCATAAATGTCTTTCAGTGCATACAAGGCAAGGAGAAGTCCCTTCTGTCTTTCATCTTACTTTGGTAATTAGTCACAGCTTATAAGGTTGGTTTACTTTGAGGCAATGAACTTCTAGCTGACCCACCAGTTATATGCAGTCATGTCATTGCACTTGTACAATGTATTGCAAA
Organism: Drosophila willistoni; assembly: GCF_018902025.1. Lineage (NCBI taxonomy): Eukaryota > Metazoa > Arthropoda > Insecta > Diptera > Drosophilidae > Drosophila > Drosophila willistoni. The sequence goes on along the minus strand of NC_061086.1, from coordinate 28,791,595 downwards.
GAAAGTTTATCCCTGGTCCTTTGGCTACATAGTTCCTACGATTCTGCAGCTAATGTTGCCGTCAACAAAGTGAAGTTGAATAATTAAGTTAAATTATTTAATAAATTAAAGTATGCTAAAGTAAAATTTTAAAAGGAGATAATTTGCTAAAACTCATTGAATCATGAAAAGGGAAATACACAATATTTTTACAAGTATGACAAAGTTGGGAAGACAAAAGCGTTGTCCTAGACAGAGGGGTTTACCCTTGAGACAAAGTAATTACCTCTACTTGAGTGTTGAGTGCAAAGAAACAAAATATCTACATGATGTCCAGATGCTGTCACCCACAATAACGATCATCATGATCGATGGTTGTGGCCAATGACATGCAAATGAAAAGGAAACCTTGGCCAACAGGTAGAAAAACCCTAAGCCATTTAACTTGTAACGCCTCCAGACAACAATGGGCAATAAAGCCAGCCTTTACAGTAAATCCAACACCAACAAGAGTCACACCTGCGCACACACCTTCACTTCACCATCAAACATGTTCGAAGTGAAGTCAGTGGAGATCTCTTTGGTTCGGCTGCATTTCTTCAACGTCTTCAACGTTTCCAGTTCCATCGCGAACTACCTGAAAATGGGTCAGTCTATATAAAGCCAAGTTCAAGGCGATCGCCGTTTCAGACGACTTTTGATAGCGAAGCGAAGAAGACGACAACCAAATTTAGTCACTTGTCCGCGTGAAGTGAAATCCGTGCAACGAAAGTTTTTTGAACACAAAAAATATATAAGAAACAACCAAAAGAAATTAGAAATTTGGTTAGTGCATTTGTGGAATTTTTTGTGCGAAATTTTGAACGCAAAAAAAGTGAACTTGAGTGATATTTTGGGTGTTTTTAATTAAAACATTAAAAAGTTAAAAGCAATCAAACGAACCGGTGAAGAAGCGAACTACTAAAAAAGGTAAGATCAGTATGTTGGTATCACTCTTGATTAGGCTAAGACTTTTATTCCATGGAAAGTTATTTTTTTATACCCTAATACCGACTAACTAGTTCCCCATAAACTAAACGTAGTTTAATTTACTTTATGATACATTTCAGCATTTTGAGAAATTTAATAACTATTAATTTGTTTTTTTTTTTTCCACATGTTAATTGATCAGCAATCGCAGCTTGATTGAAATTTATAAAATTTAGTGAAAATAATATAGATTTAATTATTCATTCATTCCTTAAGCTTAAATTTATTTTACGTTGTCAATATATTGAATTAATATGCATAGTTAATTTAGTATAACTTCTAAAATGGAAATTGAAAGTAAAATATGTAAATCTTATGTTAGTTTTCGTTTTTTATCTCGAAATTTCAAGACAAAAAAATTAAAATGAAAGGAATAAGCCAAACTTTTTGATACTTATTAGTTGTTATTCGATACTTACTAGGTAAAGCTTATGATAAAAACAAACTAATGTGGAGAATTTTTGGCATAAGAACTAGCTGAACTTATATATCCCACTTCTTGATCGCATTGGCAATTGGATGCTTTAGCTAAAGTTTCTGTCTTATTGAAATAAATTGCTTTTGCAATTATCACATTTAGAATTGATAAATAGAAAGTTATTTATTCAAAATTAATCAAACACTTTTTGATCATAGTGGCGCATGGTGTGTTTGTTTGCCTAACAAATTGGGGCTACTCAATGGTAAAAATTTGGGTCAGGCCAGTCAAGAAATAACAGAACTTGAAGCATAAATTCACGAAAAAAAAACACACGAAGAGAAAAAAAAGAATTTCAGTTAAACGAGTTAACAACTTTGCATGAAAAAGCAAAGCAAACAAAAACCCAAAGACCGAAAGGCACACTACGTGAGGAGTGAGTGAGAGAGAGAGAGAGAGAGAGAGGGCGAGAGTATAGCAAGCCAAAGCGGCATATAAAGCGTGAAACATGTCAAAAAAAAAGAAAGAAAGAGATTGGCTAGAGGAGAAGAGGCTGAAGGAGATGAAGAGCCACAGAGAGGCAAGGTAGACGCACACTTGTCCATTGACAAGGCCTACTCGCATATGGAAATGTGCATTGAACCAAGTTCTTTTCAGTCAACAGCCACAGCAACGGCGATGATGGCCGCCCACTGACCCAAATAGGGTGCCAGTTTGCCAAAGAATTTCGTTTTGTTTTCGTCCCCTCACCCTCAGAGTGCACATGTGTGCGTGTGTGTGTGTACACTGGCTGGCTGGTCTGTGGCCTTGATTTCGTGTGGGTCTTGTCTTTGGCCAGCCAATTAACGCCTTTTGGCCTTTGCATGGCTATATAACGAAAGAATTTTCTTTCTTTTTCGTCATTTCATTGCATTTTTGTTTAATTGGCCCATTAGAAGGTCACGTTTTTCCCTTTTAGTATTTGTATTAATTTCTTTCTAACCCATTTCTGATTTTATTTTTTTTTAATTTGTTGGAATCTCAAATTTCATGACTTGGTACTTTGGCATGAAGCAAGTTGTTGTTGTTGCTGTTGTTGTTGGCTTAACTTTCATTCATGGACGGACACAGTTGGATATTTTGTGTGGTTTTTGGCTTGGCATTTTGCGGCTTCTATGTTGTTGTCTCTCTGTTGTCAAGTTGTTGTTGTTGTTTGGTGGAGGTGAAAGTTTTTGTTCGAATCGTGTTCGATGCATTTGTTTTGTTTTTTTTTTCTGTTATTCGTTGAAAAACCGAAACAATTTCGTTAAACTTAAAATGATTCAGAAATTGTGTAACACAAAAAGATATTAAATTTAAATAGTCCAGAGGCTGAAACATTTTCAATTTAATAATTTGTCTTACTTTCACCTGAGAATTTGCGTCTCAGAGCTGACATTTGAAATTGCCTCAATTTGTCCATCATCTGTGAATGAAGTTGAGTTTTTTTTTTTCGGTGCTGTGTCAGGTGCTGCAATTTGTCTATCATACCGTGAGCCACCTGCAGTCGGCTGCACTTGCCGTCTTATAATAATAATAACAACAATCATAATAATATCATTTCGTGGCTGTAATTCGTTCTGCTTTCATGCGGTTTGCTGTTGCATTTTAAGGTCAGTAAAAGTTGTGACTATTTTTGCGGCAAGTTTAAACGGTTTTTTTTTTTGGGAAATTCAAATGGATGGGCGTTGCATCATTTATGGTAATCAAATAATTTGACATTTTTCCAAAATTGTGAAATTAAAATGCAGCTCATGAGGTGCTTGACCAATGGCAAAACAAAAGACTTAAGACACAAACTCGTTACAGAGTTCAAATGCTTTGTTGAATTAAGGTTACACTTAAAAAAAAAGAACTTCCAATGAATTGGCATTTCTTTTAATTACATTCACTTCTTGGTCAATAAACTTGCACATCCATATGTGTGTATGTGTGTGTATGTGAGTGAATTCTGGGCAGAAAAGAAAGTGAAATGTTATTTTGTTTTCATTTTACTTAAAGTTTCTCTCTTTTTTAGCCGGAAACCAGTCAATGACCAACAAACCCAGACCACTACACAGAGAGCAGAGAGAGAGACAGAGACAGAGAATGATTCATTGCTCTGCTCTCTGGGCTGTGCCTTTTGCTCATTTCTACCACAAATCACGAATATATTTTTCTTGTTTCGCTTTCTCAGCTCTTAGCTCTTCGCTCTTGGATCTGCCTTTTTGACTTTGACCAAAAACCCAGTGAAGTGTATCTAGGCACGAGACCACATAAAATTGAAATGAAAATGAAATGTTTATGCAGGGACGGTTACAGATTTATAAAGGTTCTCCATATTTTGCCATTAACTACCCGAAACTAAGACTAGGTTCTGAACTTTAAGAACAACACACAACTAAAATTGGCAACCAAGAATAGCTTTTACAACATTTAACAACATTTCTTGTTACTAGCAAAGCCAATGTTAATTAATTATTTTTTCTGCATCGTTTTCAAACCGCTCCTGTTAAAATTGTGGGCAAGTCATTAGTGAAGCAAAAGTATTTATTGCAAATGTGTAAAGAAATAATTTTGCCATTTTTATAAAGAACTGACTTTTGTAATTGTGTGTTATTTTATTTTCTTTTGGTTGTTTTTTTTTTTTTGCCTCCAACCGCAGTTGGCGGTTTCCATTTGGTTGCTTTCTTTTCACTTTGTCGATGTGATTTTAAGTGTGCAATTGTTAAAACTAAATAAATAATTATGGATTTTATAGTTTTTAATTGCTGGCAATTTTCGTTTAGTAAAAGTAAAAGTTGGCGTGTGAAATTTTTGTAATTAAAAATAGAAATTGAAACCATCTTATTCAATCGTTTAAGAAAACAATGAGAAAATTCGATTAGTTATCACATGAAAATGAATCGTTCACGCCAAAAAAAAGAAAAAAAATAGAAGACAATTCCCGTTTTTCTAACAGCTTTCTAAATTTACATGCCACTAATAATTTGTATTAAAACTGTGTCAAATTGTGTCACACAACAATAAAACTCAATTGTCTAAATGATTATGATGGAAAGGCATTGATTAATGGGTATTGGTTGACCCATTCTTGGAACCTGTTCTCATCGAAATGTTGTCAAACAATTAAATGGTAATCAATGCCGCAACTCCCATGGAATTCTTATAGAACTTGGACATTCTCCTGCTCGTATCGTTATATTAATTGTAACGGTAACCGTATTGCATGACTTCATAAGACATCAAAGTGTGTGTGTGTGTGTGTGTGTGTAAAGTGGAGAATTAACCGCTAGACAATCGGACAAGTTGAACTGGTTCTCTTCAAGTCTTCACTCCATTCCATTCCCCATGGCATTGGCTATTGATGAAGTTCAGTTCGTTCTAGAATTTTTTTTTCTCTCATTTTTGAGTAGCTAATTTCCATTCGAATTGCATTCATTCGATTCGACTTCAACTTTATGAGGAAGAAAACTTTATAGCTTCCATAATTCCCTCACTCTCGGTGTCTGTGTCTCTGTGCCTTTATTTTTCCTCTAATTGTCTGCACTTGCCACTTGGCTTTCTAAAAGTTGTTCAACTTGGGTGTGCGAGTGTGTGTTTGATGTGTGTGTTTGCTGGCTTGGGCAATTTTCACATGTTATGGCAAAACGAGTTCAGTTTGACCGCATCTTTCTTTTAATTGTGGGGCAGCAGCAGTTTGACTAGTTTCTTTGTTTCGGAAGTGTCCAAAATGAGAAGCATTTTCTTTTTAATGCATTTAAATTACAATTACAATTCAACTTTCTTTCTCTATTCTCTTTAATATTACGAAAATATATTTCTTTTTTGGCGTGTGAAATGAAAATTCTATGAGAAACAAAACTAAAACAAAACAAAACGAAAAGAACTTGTTTTTAAAGTGAAAAACAATTAAAAATCTAAATTTAGAAATTGGGAAAAGCTTACTAAAAGTAACCATTGTATGGAATATGATAATTTGATTTGCTTTGCCTTTGAACTAATAACTTTGTCATCATTTGTGGAATATTTCTAATGCCCTTAATTTGCTTAATGTGTAAGATTGTTTTTTTTTTATTAAAGCCAATTTTGTAATCTATTGAAATGAGTTTAAATTGAATTGAGGTCTTTGTGGTTCATGTAACACCACGTGGCTCTCGTTTTGTATAATTGAAATCGTGCCTGGGTTCAGGAAACTGAATTGGGCAATGTGAAAGTATAATTTTTAGGTGACTTTGTCTGAATTTCAAATGCGAAAACTAAAACACCGATATATTTGTTTTGCTTTGCAGTCAACATGCTGAATCAACGTAAGATCCACGCCTACATTTTACTATCCATAGTGGTCAGCAATTGTTTGCTGCTCACCTATGCCTATCCCCAGCAAGAGCGTCAACAGCAGTTGACCCAGTCGCCAGTTTATAGGCCAGAAGCGGAGAGCAGAAAATTTGCCGTCAAGCCAAATGCATCCAAGAAGGTGGCTCTGGATGATATTGAGGATGACATCGAAGGTAATCAGATACAGGACACAGTGGGCGGTGGTCCCGGAGGTTTCACCTGGTCCAACATGCTGTCCACTGTGATGACCATGTTCTTCAATGGAGCCACCAATACGGCGCCCACCAAATCCGATGATGTGGATGGTTCCATCGGCTTAGGTGGCAGTCCCTGGGCCAATGTCATCTCAATGGGTAAGCCAAGCAAAATTCAAAGAAGATTACTTGATTTAATTTATACTTTACTTTAGGTCTTCGCATTATCAACACTTTGTTGGGCGGCGGAGCTCCCAGTGATGGCATTGATAAGGTCGACAATGGCGGTTCCCCCATGCAGGTAAATTTGTTGTTTTGTTTTGTTTTTGCATAGCGTTTGGTGTTAATTTTAAATGCTTTTGTGCCATTTTTTATTTATTTCTGCATTTTTGTTTGGAAATTTTTTATACTCATTTTTGGTGTTTGGTTTTTCTTCTTTTCTCTTTACTTGTTTGCGCTTACACCCGTCTTCCACCCCTTCTCCTACTGCTACCAACTTCTCTTAAAATAAAAACAAAAACAAAAAAACGAAAAAAAAAAACAAAATAATGCACAGGGCATCTTGGCGGCTGTCCTGTCGTCCGTGTTGGGCACCCGAGATCCAGATCAAGTCAACTCAATGGCCAAGCAAGCTGGCGAGGTAAACTAAATTCTTTATACGCTTTTTACATCCAATAGAAAATTTTGTTTAAGCATGCAGACACTAAGCAACAAAGTTGATGTATGACCATAAATATGATTTTTGTAGTTTTGAAAAGAATTTGTTTGTTGCTTAGTGTACATTGTATGTAGACTTCTTTAGTACACACACAATTTTACACTTTTACACCTTTTTCACATACATACACACACATACTTTGACTCTTTTTTTTGTTACATATTGGCACAACAAAATGCAAAACTAATTGACTAATGCTTCATCCTGCCCTCTCTCTCACACACACACACACACACGCCTATCAACTCTGAACTCTTCCATCACTTCCGTTGCCCATTCCACAGTTTATACAGATCGTGATGAATCTCTTGGACGCCTTGAAGACCTCATTCTCGCATCGTTCCCTCACCGCTCGCTCCATGGGTAAACGTGATTCAGTCAGTGACGCAGCCGTCGCCGGCATTGCCCTGCTCAAGGGTTATGTGAGAACCTATCGCAACTCGGACGACAAGTGCCTGCAGCGTTATATGTGCGATGCCAACACGGATTGTGTGCGTGAAATCGGAGGCAGCAGCATCTTCTGCCAACTAGGATCGTAAGTACAGCAGCAGAAAGGCTATGAAGTGAAATCCTAACTCAATTGTCGTCTTCTTACAGATATGCCAGTAGCTATGTTTTGGGACGCAGCAGCGATAGCAACACTAGCTTCGAGCAGTTGTACGATGCCGGACGTAGAGGGCGTTCCGGTTTCGATTGTCACCAACTTTACCTGGAGTGCAATGAGGTCTAAGTCGTCTTTTGGCTGTTAGGACTTCTTCTGAAGCCTGCTGCTTCTTAGTGCTTATGACTGGACTTTCTTTTAAATTAAACTTAGATCTTAGCTATTTATATATTTTATTTATTTAAAATTCTGTATTTATTTATTAAAACCGATTGTGAGACAAAACCCAAGTTGTGACCAACAACAGAATTAATTAAATCAATTCAATCAAATCAAAAAATCATAATTCAAAGTGTAAACTTTTTCTGTTATATAGACACATAGCCAATTGCTACAACACTTGGCTATGAAAGAGCTTTAAGCCAATTCAATAACCTTTTGGCAAGAATTCACTTGGCTGTGGAGCTTTTGTTGAGGCTGCGATGCCAACAATTTCAGAAGAACCTTTTGTCAGTGTGTTGTTTGAAAGCTTTTAAGCCAGTATTTAGCCCATATTTTTGAAACAGCTTTTCTTAACGGACTTTGGCTTTGAATTTTAACGTTCATTTGAAAATGCAATTACATTTTTTCAGAGAAAATGTATGCCTAATTTTGTTTAGTTAATTTTTGCTCATAAGAACTTTGGAAAAACTAAACAAATTGCGAATAACTTTGTGATCGAACTTTGTGATTCCCAATTGAAGACCTATTCCAATACAAGCCTCTACCTAATTGGATAATCATCAAAGGCATGAATGAATTTAGAAGAACCCCAATGAATTGATTTTAAATGGAAATTTTTGATAGAAATAATAGGTCACTTATTGTTCAATGTTATTTTGAGCATATCAATTAAAACGTTAGAAATCCTTTAAAATGGGCACTCCTTTTTAACAGTTCTTACCTTATATATCCTTTATACTAGTTAAATACGACAATTTTAGAAAGATTCAATATTGGGCGGTTATGCAGGTTTCCGCCTATGAATTTTTAAACTCCTGGTGAGTGGGGGAAGTGAAACAATTAAGTCAACTAGTCTCAATTATTATGTCAACATGGTTATTAGTTGGAAGACGTATTTGAAATGGAATTTCAAATGTGCAATTAACTAATCTAACTGACACTTAAATGGTCAGCCTTACTATATAAGGATCCATTAAAAGTTCAACCTTTGTCATTTGAAGAAGGAGTTAAGCTGTGTGTCATTGCCATGAGTCGTCTATTCTTGCTGCAAGAGAATTGTCTGCGGGTGATGGGTCACCGCCGGAATCTGAAAACGGAGAGCCTATTCAATTTTAAATATATGTGGCCACTTCTCATACTAATTTCCACCGAATACCCTTTGATTGCGAATATCTACACAAACCGAGATAATATGGAACTTGTCACAGCGACTTTGAGCATCTTGTTTAATAATTCCTTGACCCTAACGAAAATCTTAACATTTATGAGCTATAAAAAGGACTTTTGGAAAATGATGAGCAGTTTAAGGAATTTGTATAAGAAATGTAAGTACAAAACTATAATCAAGCACAAAAATTAGTTAAATTCAAACACTTTTATAGCTAAGGATAGAAAGTCAAAGGACTACAATTACGTCACACGGGCAAATACATTGGCCAGTCGCCTGAGTCGCTCCTATTTGATCTCCTGCAGTTGCACGGGTCTTTACTTTATGTTGGGACCTATTCTAAAGATTATTACCAATAAGTTAAGAAGTGTTACCTATATACGAGAGTTACCCATGCCAATGAAGTAAGCCCAAACCAATGTGAGAAGAGGACAATTGCAAGCGTTATTTTCAATTTACAGATTTCCCTTTAACACCGAGAATAGTCCTGGCTATGAGATTGGATTTGTCTACACGGCTGTCTTTACCACTATTGTCGTGGTCTATGCGTCAGCCATCGATGGTTTATTTATCTCCTTTGCCATTAATTTACGTGGCCATTTTCAGGCTCTTCAGCATGATATACGCAAAGCGGTTTACAATGACACCAAAGTCGATCCACAAGCGACTATCATATCCTTAGTGGATTATCATGTAGAACTCTTGAGCCTTTCTAAACAACTACGTTTGATCTATATGCCCATTGTGTTTGGACAGTTTTTGATCACTTCCTTGCAGGTGGGCGTTATAATCTATCAAATGTTTACGGTAAGTTAGAGCTTTCATTGACTGAGTTTCCAACTGTTGATGAGTTTCTTACTTTTATAAGAACATAACCTCTGCTATGGCTCTTTTGGTTTACTTTTCATTCTTTGGATCCATTATGCTGCAATTGTTTATCTATTGTTATGGAGGAGAAATAATTAAAAACGAGGTTAGTTGAATGATTAACATTACGACTTACTGCAATTTAGCATTTGCTCTGTCTTAGAGCTTTGAAATCGGTGTGGCGCTTCAATTGAGCGATTGGCATTTGGCTACTCCCCATCAGAGACGTTCGTTGGCTTTTATCATGTTACGTTCCCAGAAAAAAGTCGTCATTAAGGCAGGATTCTATGAGGCTTCTTTGGCCAACTTTTTAGCGGTATAAAAAAAGCGGTATAATTAAAGAAATGGCTTAGTTTATTGTTTATATATTTTCAGATCTGTCGTGCTGCCATGTCAATTATAACAGCAATTAAAACAGTTGAGTAAATTCCACACATTTTAACAAGTTGGTTCCAACAATTATATAGAAACTTAGCGACGTCAGCACTTGGATTATAGTTTAGTAGATTGTTCTGCAATGTTTAGTAAAATCTAAAAATAATAAAACAATTTTTCTATAAAAATCTCACTGAATCACTGAATCGAGTGGCCGACTACTCGAAATACAAATTGAATTAAATTGTATTACACAATAATTAAAGACAACTAACTGATTCCATAACTCATTCAAAAATGGATAAATTTATCCTAGACTCTGAAAACTTACACAAAGTTTTTGGCATCTAAAGAGTTTTTGTTTAGTTTTTGCCTCGGAGTTTCTTTTGGTTTGCATTGAACAAAGTTGAAATTTTTGCGAGGTGAAAAGACAAAGTTTCATCTCTCATCCTACTAATATTAATTTTGTTCTTTGTGCATTCTTTGTTTGAATTGCCAAAGGCAGCATCTTCACGTATTTGGATGTCATTGCGCAGCTGCAGCCACTTAAAAAAGAAACTTTCATTGCCATTTTTGATTAATGTCAGAGACGCCAAACAAACAAGCTGCTGAAAATTTATTGGAATAAGCAAACGAGAGCGGCGTACAAACATTTGTGTATGTGTGTAGCATTATATAAGTATGTAGTAAATCTGCAAGTGTAGGTGTAGCTATATAAAACAAGAACCTAACCCACTTTTAATGGGACTAGCAACACCAAGACAAAGTCTGCAACTGCATCAGCAGCAGCCCAGCAGCCGAGCAGCAGCAGTTTCTTCTTCCCAAAAGTTATGATTAATTTGTGCGGCCAAGTTTTGCTATCGTCTTGCCCGAAAAAAAAAGAAACTTCTGCCTCCTCTCTATGTAGTTGTCCTCGTCAGAATGAGGTTCCTTGGTGCTGTTTGTTGCCGTTGCCGTTGCTGTTGCCACTATCTCTGGCTAGTAGAATGCAAGTAATTAAAGGCGCTTTGGACCAACTGGCGCATCGTTTAAAATTCCATTTAATTACGTTGAGTGTTGAATATCTTTTAGTGTGCTAATTAGGGAACTGGTGCAAAGTTTTTTGGACAGCAACTGCAATTGCAATTGCAGGATGTCTCAGTTTCTGCAATTTGTTATTGCTGACTGGATCTGCCCTCCCTTCCATCCACTCTGCCAGAGAATGAAACAATCGAATTTTCACCCAACAATTCTAATTTCCACCCAAGAGCAGCCATTTCCCATCGTCTTCTCTCCTCCATTTGTGTTCATCTTGGAGTGCTCAGAGCGAAATTGGTCATGACATTTTTTGGCAGTGTTGCTTAAATTGTTTTTCACAGAGATTATAATTTACTTCCTTTCATCCTTCTTGGCCTGAACTGTTTGTACAACGAGTTAAGTTTTTGAGCTGTTGGCTGATTGCAATTAAATTTGAAAGCCTTAAGCAGCTTTATTATTCTTAACAGATGAAATTGAGTCAAAGTTGCGTCTTCTCGGTTTCTATGTGACCAAATTGCGGCATGAAATGAACGAGCAATTAAACAAAATTATTATAGTAAAACAAAACTAATAACTTAATCTACAGTGATTGCAAAACCCCTCAAAACAAATACTTGTAAATAAATGAAAAGCAGCATAACAAATGCACAATTATTAAGCATACAACATTCCCTGTAAATCAAAACTTTAAACAAATTAAAATACATTGAATATTCAAATGAGAAATTGATTTATCTAAAGTAAATGTTGAATGGCAGACTAAATATAGAATTGGCACTTTCATTTCTTATATCATAAATATGCAAGACTTTTGAAAATTGACTCCATTTGGGCCAGAGAAACAACTGACTTGATCTCAAAGGATATGCATAAATAATTTAATATTTTATGGTAATATTCCAAGCCGGGCTAAGAGGAACTCAACCTTACTCCAAGACCAGCGCCCAAAACGAGAAGTGTATAAAAATAACACGTAAATGTCGGCCATTAAATGACGAATTCCAGCGGTTCTCTGAGAGCCCATAAAGCCTTTAAGGTACATAGTCAGTCTATTTTATTGCAGTGGAAATCACAACTCAGTCAGAGCCAACAACAATAACCAAAAGAGAAGCACAACAAAATAAGAAACAACACGTAAAATTTGTCAAAAAAAAAAAGAAAAAAAAGAATCAGAAAAGCAAAACGAAACAAGTAAAAACTGGCGAGGAAAAAACATCAACAAAAACAGAAAAGGCAGTAAATATTTTTCACTATGCTCAGTCTTGATGACTGACTTGGCTGACGACAGCAGCAACTGGGAATGGGCTAGTAGATGGGGCAACAGAGAGATGATGGTCGGCGGCGTGGGCGGGGGCGAGGGCGGGGGAAAGTCCAGCTCAGCAAGCCGTCAACTGGCGGAAAAAGCCAAACAAGATGAAGCCAGTTGAAAGTGTCCTTTTCTTGGTAGCAGGAGGAAAGCATAAATATACAAAAAGATAAAAGTGGAAGGATAAGTGAAATGGTAAAAGTGGAACGCCATCAAGAAAGACAACCAAAAGGCAGTCATTTCTTTTGAGTTTAAGCTATTCCATTTATTTAATGATAAAAAATGTTTATCTTAAGTTCAACTATCTCCAACTATCTGTGTTGAAAGAAAATTTTATAAATTCTCAAAGACTTTACCTTGAGAGCTAAGATAATGTAAAGATAACTAAAATTATTTAAAACCACTATTTATAATTAAGAAACTTGTTTATTAAAAAAAACAACTAAATCTAAATATCAGGAATCCAATGTGCTAAATTACGTGATAACAGGCCAAGAAACAGGACCAAAGTAAACAAAGAAAGACAATAACTTAAGAGTCCAACTAAAAAATTTCATAATTTATCCCCTTCTCTCATTCCTCTTTATTGACGGTTGAAAGCCTTTTTAAATATTTCGCAGCAAAATGTAAAAAATGAGGAGAGAGGAAAATGAGAATAATGACTAGAAAATACATGGGAAACAGAGGAGGTAAAAGGCAAAAAGTAAGTGCAGAAAATGACATCCTGATCCTGCATTGAGTTTCTGTTCATCATGTACAAGTTTTTTTTGTTTCTGGTGACCCCGAAACCACTCCCACATGCCCATTTAATTGTGTTTACTTCGAGATAGACACTACTGGGCAGTTGTGCGTTTTATGCCTTTGATGTTTTCTTCTTTTTAAAAATAAAAAATCACAGGGTCAAAAGGAGACACAGGCAGAATAAAAGATGCTTGCAGAAGCAGGCTCTCATTTTCGTGATTTTCCTCTAGCTTCTTTTTACATATTTTTGTGCTTGTCAGTTGCTCCTTTTTACTGGCCACGACTGGATCCCAGTGCTACTTGTTCTATTCACTCGTCCTACAGCTTCTCCTTGACGCCTTCTTGGAAGACATTTAAGTTGAGTAAAAGTATTTTTTGGTTTAACTTTTCCGCATGCAGGCAAGGATCTGGGTTATTTGCCTCCTTTGTGTGTAGGTACATATACATGTATATGTAAGGGCTATTTGCGGGTGTTGGCCGAAAGTGGGCAACTTTTTTGTTGAGGGGTGTCCAAGAGCAGTGAGGAACTGTTGGGTCTTAGTTGTGTTTGCGGTTTCGCATTTCGACAAACAGTAAATAAGCAAGCAAATACAACAGAAAGCCAACTACAACAGCAACAAACTCAACTCCTTAAATGGCAAAAGTAAATAAATCAGTTTGGCATGTCCTCCCCGACAACAACTCGCCTCTCGCCTGCTACATCGGTTGCTGTTGAATGTGAACAACAGTATATATCTTTATCTAATTGACTTGACACACAAGGCAAATAACTTTCAATCGAGAAATACACAAAATAACAGAACAAAATATTACAAAAATAAAACTAAATCAAAGTTCAACAATTCTAATGGTCTGAATCCTGTAACAGGTTTGAAGTATCTATACATTTTATGTGGTAGTTTACAATTTGCTGTTATCCCATTTAAATTGGAACTTTAAATTCTTTACATCAGATAATTTCAACCTCAAAAAGCTTATTTATATTGCATACTTTTTGGGGATAAAAGATTTTTGTGTGTTTTTGTTTCTTTTTACCTTTAGTTTTGACAGGTTAAAGTCTAATGCTGTGTTTTAAAACCAAGAGAATTGCAAGATGGTATAAAGAGAAAATATTTGCCACTCTCTGATTTGATTACCTTACGCTGTATATGTACTTCTATTTCCCATTTCGAATTCTCAATGGATTTCCATTTCGAGTTTGAATATCCTAATACCAGCTGGTTCTGTCATTTGTTTTGTTATCGCTGCTGGCTTATCATGAATGCATCTAAAACATTACGAATTTGAGGATGATAAATTACATGCAGATTGCGAACGAAAAAGAATTCCAATCATTTCGCATTAGCGTGAGCTGACGGCTGACGAGTTCCTTGCCGCTGCGTAGGCAGAAATGCGCGTAAATGCAAATCATTATCAACAAACATTTGCATTGGCCGGAGAAACGAGGACTAAGGATTGAAAACTGCGCACAGGACACGGACACGGGGCAAGAGCAACAGGGAGACAACCGTCAGCTACCGCAATCGATGGGCTTTGCCGGCGTAACCAGAGCGACCAGACTCAAATGGGGCTATCAGCGCTATCTGCGGTAGGGATTACTGATAGGTGACAGAGGGTGGAAGGAGCAACCATTTGATGGCTAGCCAACTACTCCTCGTCCATAACGTCCTTGTTCTCACCGCACGCCCCATCACAGGCTACTGTCTGCTGGCCGTGCATTGTTCCTGATGCTATTAGCACTGATGAATTTGCATCGTAGTTATAAATATTTGCACATTTTGCCATTTGGCGAAAATGCAATTTGTGTGTGCAGCAAATAAGCAAGTGGAAATTATGCCACTTTTAATGAAAAGCCTGTTCTCTCAGTCTCTTTCCCCTTTGTCTCTCTCACTCTCTCTCCATCTCTCTCAATGTATTCTGAAATAAATACTCATTTCATTTACATACCCCATACTCATCTCGTCATTCTCTTTGAGGAGAAAAGGCAAACAAAGAATCACCACAAAAGAATGCGTGTTGCCAGCAATGAAAAATGGAAGAATGGATACTCTATCCCAATGCTAGAATAACTTACCAAGTCTTTGAAATAATAGATAAAAAATTTCTAATTGGTAATTAATTTATAAATAACAAGAAAATAATATTAGTAGAAAATCTTCTTTAACAAATATTTAAACATGCCCAAGAAACTATAAGAGTAGTCAAGAAAGAAAAAAACGGAAGCTGTAAAATATTTAAAGGAACCCCACAAAAATTCTTAACCAAAGTTATGTTTGTTATTTTGTGGGTGTATCTTCACCCATTCTTATGCTCATTTCCCTTTTAGTCAAACTTCCTTATACCCATCTTACGTCTTTCTTTAGTTTTTTTGTTTTCTTTTTCTCGGTTTTGCTTTGTTTGTTCTCTGTGGAAACTATGAGTAAATGTTGAACTGTGCATTATTCTTAACTTTTTGGCGTTCGATAAGCGGCATAGCAGAAAATTATGATGATGCCCTTGATGATGCCGATGATGATGATGATGATGGTGATGATAATGAGGATGCTCTTTTAGTCGCCAGCAGATACTTAGAGAGCTGTGTGAGCAGAGAAAGCAAGTTTAAGGGCAAATAGCAAGTTTTCAGCATTATTTTTTGTTGAGCCAACACATTCTTTTCTCTTAGCCATCAAAAAGATAAGGGCAAGAAAGTTTATTTTGGTCAAAGTGATTACAACCTACGCTCCATAGAATTGAGTGAAAAACCACAAAGATAGTGTATACAAACTGTGTGTCAAAGTGCCGGGCAAGAAGAGAAATGATGATTAAAGTTCAACTCAAACAGATTTGCCCGATGCCTTCCTCTTGTAAGAGGTTGTCACAAGGTTTCAAGTTTGGTTCTTTTTTCCTTCCGTAGCCAAAAAAGTTTTTCCCTTTCCCAGATAAGTTCATTCACCCTGCAAATGAGCATCTCATCATAGGGCAACCATGATAAATTATAGAAAACTTTTATGCCATAGCCTTTTGCTGTGATTTCTTTAAAGTGGGATTAAAGTTCTTTACCGACTTTCCCTTGGCTAATTAGCAACTAGCCTTAGACTGATAGTAAAGTTAATCAATTTTAAAGTAAGTACTTACTTGTCTAGGTACCCACTAAATTCGTTTGCTTCTGATTTTTTTTCTGCGCGATTCCTTGTTTTATTCCCCCATAAAGTTCAGTCAGTACCTTGCGGCTTTAATTAAACCGAATTTGTTGAGCAACATTTTTTAATTAGTCCATGGCCAAATGAAGAGCAACAAAAATGGAACAATAAAATCGGCGCTGTTGTTGTTGTTTTTGTTTTTATTTTGTTTCCAATTTTGTGGCATTGTGTTTATTTGTAAAGTTAAGGCCAAGCAATTGTTTTAATTTCGCTCAGGAAAACGTTTAAATGTCAATAAAAAATTATTCGCCATAGGGCAATTAAAAAGGCTAATAAGCCGGGCCAACAGAACAGAAGAAAACAACAAAAAGAACAAGAAATTTCTCCATTTTATGACCCGAACATATTTATTATCGAAGGCATAAAAACTCAGCCAGGACACACAAAGACAAGGTCCAACAAAATGTCAGCTGCGTTGAGGATTTTTCTTTTTTTTATTATCTATAGGTACTAGACAGGGTTTTTTATGGGCGTTTCTTTTGTACACTTTGAATTTTCTTTTTATGGCAAATCTTAAGCAGAAAATATACGAATTCAAGGGGCTTTATGAGATTGCCTATTCGATCCGATACTTTGTAACAACTGCTGAGGCAAGTGGAAAATTTATTTTCGCATAAAAGAATAAACAGAAACAACAAAAACAACCAATAAGAAAAGCTAAAAGAGTTTATCGATGAGATAAAGAAATCAAAATGATGAACTTGGCCAAGTAAAAGGGTTAGCCCAAAAATTTCTTTGCACTTTCGTGCAAAAAAGAAAAAGCAGAAAACAAAAGGCTTTTTCTTTTTCTATAGGAATCGGCAAATTGTTACCCATTGAAAGTGGTTTCTTAGTATTTTCCCCGCCACTTTCTCTAGCAACTAAAAAGTATTAAATGGTTATAGTTTTGGTATAACATTTAATGATTTTATCTCATTCTTCTCAAATTTATTTAATATCGAAATATCATACAGTTGATATAGTTACAGGTCCAATCAAGAATGGTTGACAATTAGATTATTTGTATATTGATTGAGATTGATATTCACTTTTCTATTAAATGAGTAAAGGGTATATAGAAATCTCATCAATTAATCAATTTAGTGAACTAATTCAAATGGGAAAATTAGTTGGCAAATTGAACACATGGCAAGAAGAAGGCAAGTTCAACAAATAAATGGCCATAATAAAAAGATAATAGTATTGGCCATCAATCGAATATTGATTTGACTGAGACAGGCTCGAGAAAGAAAATAAAGCAAAAATATAAAGACGATAGAAACCAATAAAAGATAAAGTGCAATATATATATCGAGAGAGAGACACATATCTACATATGTACATATATAGACCAAAGCGAAGGCCACTCTGTTTGGGGTAGAACAAATGCAGCTTCAGCAATTTTCCAATTTAAGCAATTTGTGCCCCGGAAAAAACCAAAGAGATAAAGACAGAGCGAGAGAGAGTCTAGGAGATAAAGTGGGAAAGTAAAGAGAATGAGAGAGAGAGGGAGAGACAGTATCATCACTAACATGCCTTTAGCATCAACTTGTTTGCCTGTCTGCCCTCGTCGATAAGTTGAAGGAAGTGTTGCCGTCATTCTCCATCCATTCTCTTGGTTGGCCAAGTGTGGGACAGTTAAATTCGGGCAACAGCAAACCGATAAACATTTCAGTTCCGTTTCTTCATTGGTTTGTGGTCGTGTCATCGGCCACACAAAGTGGAATTTTGTATGCGCTAAGCGGTGGCGTATACGTAATCTTTTGTAGTCACAAAGAAATTTGCGTTTGGGTCAGCAGATAATGGAAATGAATTGATTGGGATTAATGCTAGTAGACAATGTTAATCCTTAAAACGCCATTGGAAAAGCAGGCACATAATTTGGATAAATCTGTAAAAGGAATTTCGTTTCAATGTTTCGAAGATTATTTACGCTTGTCCTTAAAATATTTAATTTCAATTTCAAACTATTAATGTTTTTCTTTCGCCTTCTCTTGCAATTGTCAAACAACCCCTTGGAGTAGGGAAATTGTTTCTTGCGAAAATCAAATCGCTGTTAGCCTCTTTGACAGCTTGTTTACATCAACATCTACGCAACTCAGACAACGACAAAGGACATCAGGCAGTAAACATTCCATTCCGTTTCGATAAGGCCCGGCCCTAAATATGCTGGTGAGTCTAGGAGCCTCACCCTAACCGAATCAATACCCACAATCCTTACTCGAAGCATTTCAGGGGAATCAGTTTGGGATTGCAAGGGGGAAAACGGAAAGTAGTTAGCAAGCAAAATGGCTTTGCAATATTTTCATTTTGCAGCCACCCACTTAATAGCCCTTATATCAAATGCAGAACGAAACCTCAAATTAACCATGAACGGACGCCAACGGATCGAGAATGACCAACAACAGAAGCAGCTGAGGGCAATCGGCAGTTTCAATTAAATATTTAAAGGGGTATAACCAAACCCTTTTTTAATAATTCAATACAGAAATCCGCACATTTCACACAACAAAGAACTTTCAATAATTTACGTTACGTGACCCAAACAAAAATATTTTGCGGAAGTGTTGCCTTAAAAGAGCAAAAAGGAGCATACAAAATAAATACGTACATACAATAAAAGGAAGGCACAGCAACCAAAAGCCAGCCTTTTTGGTTGTGCATAGTTGAAAACTCTTGACTGGAAAATTTTCAGCCATCTAAAACTTGCCATAGAGAAATTGAAGAGAAAATCGAATGTCAATTGGACCGAGGCAGAGGTGGAGAAAAGGTTGGGAACGAAAAATGCCAAATTCTCTTACAGTGGTCATAAGTTACAAAAAGACAAAAAAATAGAGAGAGAGACGGAGACTTGAAGCGTAAAGGAATAAAAATGGAAATTCATACAAAATTTCTCGAGAATGCAATACAAAATGATATAAATAGGTAAGAAATCATTGTTCAATGAGGACTTTGGAAATAGAGTTTATAATTTTAATAACAACTAATAGTAGAAAATCAAATGTAAAATTGAAACTCAAATAAATATTTACATCTTTCTATGGATCGAGGTGTAATCAAGATTTAAACATCTGTAATTATCTTTTAATAACATTTACGATGCAGTTTTCCAAATTCTATTTATTTTGCCAACCTATTTCTTATTTATTTTCAAAATCTTTACCAGTTATTTGATTAAAAAGTAATTAAGTATATAAATCCAATCAAATGTGTTTAGATTGATGATGATTTTGAATTAAAAAAAAAACTTGGTTGTAGTACTAAAAATATAATTCATCCTTTATCTACATACACCTTCAGAAATCACCTTAAACATTAATTTTTCTCACCAAAATCGAGTTTCTGGTGATTTTGCCTTCATTAAATATTAAAAAGTATCAACCTTAGACATTTTACATTGTTTTTTTACATCGTCAAATCGCATAAGCTTTTGAGATTTGCTTATAATAACAAAACGCATAAGTACTTCGTAACCAGCTCGTTGATGTTAGCTGGTTCCTTAAATTTCTCCGTATCCAGAATGTGGATTTTTGCCCTCCCAACCTGAATTTTGACCCTTATCATTTCAATGTATTTCCACAGTCTTTCACCTTCAGCTGTAATAATATCTTATGAAAAAATAAAACACCCATAAAATTGCAAAACTCATTTTACATATGTGGAGCACACGGCGACTTTGTGATGCGACCGGCTCACAAAATTCGTGTGGGAGTGGCCGCCACCAAGCCACCAAGTAGGGCGGATATGGGGTGTAGAATGACTTTTTTTTTCCAGAATAACGCGTTCCCGAAAGCCAATATCGTTGGCATTGACGCTGACACGCGATGGGTGAGCGCTGAACGGCAAATGGTAATGGTGGCTGATGCTGATGGTGACAACCACTGACATGGCCCACAGCTCCATCTGGCCCCACACTCACAGACATCAGATACATACATACATACAACGACCACGTGCACACATGTTTATTGCCCCGAGGCAATGGCAGGGATAGATCTCCATGAGAGGGGAAAAGACAAATGCAAATTTCTCTTGTTTTTTTTTGTTTTTTGGCGTTTGGCTCGGCTATTGGTTTTTGGGCCAGTGTATCGATTTAATTGCCTGACTCGGCATCCCGCTGAGCGACCTCCGGTCCTGGTTTCTGCGGTCCGGCACCCACACAGGGTTTCCAGTACTCGAGTTTCCTATTTCCTGGCTTGTTCATTGCGGTTGGTGTTCTACATTTATTTTGGTTCGGGGTGTTTTTCTCTTTAGCATTTTACACTTTTCCTTAGGTAACCTTTTAAGACACTTTAAAATGTCCATAAGAAATTTGTTGAATATTCTGTAACTGATAAGTGATCATCGATCCATTAAACAGGTCAAGTGCAAGAAAAGAAGGTAAGTAACATAAATTGCTAAATTAACTGTGAGGGTATACGACGTTCGGCTTTTTTGGTATGGTCATCGTATTCCCTGGTTATATCCTTCTTTGCTGAATTTCACAGCCTGAAGTTCTGTTGTAGTTGTCAGTATCAGCATCGGCATGTTGTTGTTGTTGTTGTTGTTGTTGTTGTTGTGGCTGATGTTTTTTGTTTTCTCTGGAAAATGCTTGTATGCAAACATTAAATTTTTTAATAGGTCTTTTTCTGCTCTTCCGTTTTTGTTTACTAAAAGGCATCGCCCATTGGCTTGGTCCTGGTATTAACGTATTTATTTGTCAATTTTTGATTTTTTCTCGTTACGCGATTTTCCAATGGCATTCAATAAAAATTGCCCGCTATCAAATGGATTTTCGCACATTTCAAGCGCATAAAATGTACAAATAAACAAATATGATAAACTTTAAAAGCTAAAATAAAGAGTGAGAAAAATATTTGATTTTTTATAAATATAGATATACAAACCTTCATACAATTTTTTCACGTTTTTTTCCAATGATTTGCACCATAACCAGTTAGCAATTGACATATTTGGTGACAAAGATTTGATTATTATCGAAATATTTTGATACCAATTGAATCGAGGCAATTTTCTTATGGAACGAGTATAGAAGTATTTTTATAAAATTTAATTTGGTAGAAGTAATGAAAGCTGAATAGACATTTATACTAAGACCAAACAGATATATTGATTGCTACTTATCAATTCGACTAAATTTTAATTACTAAAGCCAACATTAATTTTGGCCAAAATAAGCGAATAATAAACTTACCAACTTGATAAAAACCAAACAGTTTATAGAACAAAATGCATTTGAAATTGCGGAAATATTTCACTTGATGCCCAATTGACAATTAATTATTTCAGTTTAGTTTTATCAAACAAATCTGAATGAAGAAAATCTGTTAAAATCTCTTTCATGATTCGCCAATTGATAATTAAATATTTCCATATTTATTATCTCTTTAACAGCAATTTTAATTATTTCAAATTGAAATGACTGAAATCGCATTTCTCCTTATTTCAATTTAGACAAATATAAAGTTTCAGCCATTCATTCGAATTGCCAGTAATTCAATTTTATATTTCCATATTCAATTGCCAATTGATTGAATAAAACACAGATATACAGCAAAGAGTTATCATTTTCACATCATCATCTATGTATGTATGTATTTGTATGTATTTATTTATATTTTCAATGAATTTGATTGGTAAGTTTAATGTTTCAGTATCTGTTTTACTATTTTATTTTTCTTCTGTTGGCAATAATCTAATTATTGATTTCGTTCACAACTTTAAATATAGAGACGATGTTTTCTGCATTTATCTATGTACGTATATATCTAAAATAAAATTAAGTTCCAAAGAAATTTACAACACATACCCAAACTTAATTAGAGAGAAGGGGAAAAAATTTAGATCACCAGTTATATACAATTCTGCCTGCCCGCCTGCCAGCCGTACCAACTTGTTTAATTAATCTCTAACCTAAGTGATGTAACTGCAAACGAAGCTTAGAAATAATTGAAGTCCGTCCTGACGACATCCTGGACGACGGACGCCATTCCCATCCCAGGGGTCAATTCAATAAGCGAGTCACGCGGAGTCACAAGTCACGTCTTGGCCAATGCCAATCCTTCTTGGCCCATTCCCAGGAGCTCTGGCATCAGCCTGAGGGTCAGCAATAGCACTAACAGCAGTTGGGACGTGCTCCTAAGATGTCGACACACCGAGGCCCTGGACATGATAGCCGATGCGGAATATTCACCTGTTGTCGAAATGACCATAAAAACAAATGCCATTAATGATTATCTATATAGTTGGCCAAATCATTCAACTTCAGTTGACAAAATAATTCACACGCAGTCACAGTTGACACAGGCATAAAAACAAAAGCTAGATAGAGGTCTGTGGGCCAACTCACCGCTGAGGACGTGCAGGTCGACGGAGACAGAGATACTGTTTGATGGCTGGCACGTATAATTGCCGGAGTCCTCTTTACGCACGAGCGGTATGATTAATGAACCGATCTGTAATTAATGTTGATATTTACTCAACTAATCCAGTCCTCCCTCTCGTATCATTAACTCACCGTATTTTGATTATCGCCCACAGTGCCAAATATATTTCGATCGATTTGTGTGTACCAACCAGTTCGCTCATCAGTTTCGCTGATTTTCTTTTGGCCACGAAACCATATGATATACTTAGGCGGATCTAGAGTGCCTCTTACAATGCAATGCAAGGCCACTTTGCTGCCGGCCTTGACGAAGCGACTTCGGTCGCCAATAAGCTCAGTCTTAGGGGCTGTTGGGAAGAAAACTCGATAAGTTGCTGAGCTTTTAATTTGCATTTAAAATACTCACTGACTATTTCCAAATGAACTTTGGCACTCAGTTTGGGCTCTGTGGCCATTTGACATTCATACCAGCCCTCATCTTGGGGCTGCACATACTTGATTTGCAGTGACCAGGTATAATCGTGATCCTCTTGGAATATCGATTGAAATCTCTCATCTGCTATAAAAGTGGATTCATCTACACTTATGATGTGATTGTCCCGCATGCGAACCCATGAGACGGGCTTATCCGAGAGACGATGTATCTAAGGGATTGAGATATTTATTATTAATAGTATTCTGATTCATCTAAAACGAGAAGAACATCTAACTATCAAGTCCAAAGGGAGTCCAAAATTGAGTTCAATTAAAAATATATAACTCAAATGTACGACTTTAAGGCAAATGTCGATTTCATGAGAGATTGATTCTCTTGTTATCAGCGCACATTCCATGCTTAGAAAATTGTGTATTACTTGGCATTTCAATATTCAACAATAGTTGGAGAAGGCACTTAACTGAATTAGTTCGTTTTGCATTCAAGCATTTTTCGAATAGTTCGCTTTATTATTTACTTTAAATATGCCAACGCTAAGCTTACTTAAAGAGTGAAAAAAACCTGGTAAGAAGACACACACACACACACACAGCCGCAAATACTTGGCCAAGTAACCGACATTTCAGTAGATTCTTTCTCAGAATTTCTTTTTAATTTCAGCAGACCAGAGATAAAACTACCATTTACATATTCTATGTATACAAACACACCCACACACACACGCACGCACACACACACTCATAGACTGGGACAGAGACATTTGCATACATACATTCATACAACAGACATCACATTTGCATGCATTTCTTTAGGTGTTGTTGTTGTTGTTGTTTTTGTTTTGTATCTTGTAGATAGAATAGCCAAGCTCTATAAAATATAAATTGTATGAATGTAAACGGCAAATACCGGAGGCCGAGACTCAGCCTCAACTAGCTGGTCGGTTCCATATATCCATATCCAACTCCTCCTCCTCCTCCCCCTCCTCCACTTCCTTCCCTTCCTCATCCTCCACTTTTTCTGTGACTGTTTACGTCATAAAAATAAGCGTAAACAAAATGAATTGTTGATATGCAAATGAAATTATGCTGATCTGTGCTGAAAGTTTTCTGGAGCCTCTACCAAAAAAAAAATAAAGAATATAAAAAAATAAAGGAAAAAGGTAACCATAAGCAACGGATTTTTTCGGTTTTTTCTTTAGACCAATCTGCAGATGAAAGCCCAAGGCAACTAAGAGGCTGAGAGTACAGGAAGTTGGATGGGGGGGACTGAGGGTTGAAACTTGGCATTTTCATTACCATTTTGTTTCTGGCTCAGTAGACAGGCTTTGGCTTGGATCAGATTTGCTGTATATTAATATGGTAACCCACAACAGAAAGGATTTCTTGCACAGAAACGTTGTTAAATAAAATAAAACAATTTATTTTGAAACGATTTCTATTTTTATCAACATATATCTGCAACAACATTTTCAATTTCTAAAATTAAAAAGCCTTTCCCTTTTAAAGGTCATCTTCATTCATAGATGAATAGTTAATAACTTTCATCCAAAGCCCATAAAAATGATAGTTGATTGGCAATTTATTACTTTGATGATTTGAAATTCATAAAACCCACTTTTAAATTAAATCATCTTTGCTAAAGCTAGTCTCATGGATTTAGTTTGGATGACCAATGTTACGGACCACACAATTATAGATGGCACCTATGAATATTGCATGCGACCAATTAAAATTAAGCCGATAGGATTTAAAGGCTGTGATGCAGTGCTTACATCACTTGTCAAAAGCAAAGCTGAGGATTAATCGGTGGAGTACGCAGGAGTTGAAAAAGGGATCTCATGACTCAATTCGTTGGGTTGGGTTGGGATTTTGGGGAAAGAGTCAAGAGTCGTTACGAGCAGGTGTCATGGGGGTGGGGTTTCAGTTTGGATTATAACTCTCTCACTCACCTGACATGGCATATAAGCGTGATTTCCCATCTGAGCGGTAAGGTTTAGCACTGGCATTGTCAGATTTCTCCGCTGGCCATTCCGTGAGACCAAGTACGAATGTTGCTCATTAAACACTTTCCGGCGCAGCTCCGCCGGTGACATTGTCGTGGTGAAGGCTACAACCGAGGAGGTCTCTGCAGCTGCTGCAGCAGCAGCAGCGGCAGCGGCTGCAGCTTCTGCCTCGGCGGCAGCTCGGGCGCGGTAAGCTGGCAAATCCGCTGCCGCAAAAACGGGAAACGGTGGCAAAAATGTGGGTATGGAGAAGCCCTTGGTCAATGAATCTGCACCATCAACCGGATGAGGTAGCACAGCCAACTCACTCTCTTCATCCGTGGCATCCATCGACCCCTCCTCCATTTCCTGCGGTGGCAACTGTGTTGTGTGTGTCGTCTCCTCGTGCGTGGCTGATGTTGCTGCTGCGGTTGTAGCCATTTCAATGGAGTTGTGGGCATCCGTTTCCGTGGGATAAATTGTTGATATGAGCAGCGCTACTTCTCCTTCTTCATCTCCTTCTACTCCTCCCATGTTGCCTGTTTCACCGTTTGTTTGTTTTTCTGTGGTTGCTGTAGTTAGCCCAATTTGCGCAGACTTAGTTCGCGTCCTTCTCATCAGTGTGAGTATCCTTGTTGCTGCTGTTGTTGTTGTTAGTGTTGTTGTTGTAACTGTTCCTGATGACATGCCCTGGGCTAGGGGCAAGCTCTCCGGTCCCGCACCCAAGCCCGAACTTGAGCCTATTCCTGTTCCTGTCACTGTCACTGCTTCTGTTGTGGCTGTCGCCAAGTTGCTGGCTGTCGTAATTAGATCGTTTTGTGTTGTCATTGGCCTATCTGGTAAAATGGATCTGCTGGCTGTTGTAAGCTCTGGGTTGTTTGTGCCAGCTGAAGAGGTGGAGCTGATGATGCTGCTGCTGCTGCAGGTGACAAGTCCTGTGTGTTGTATGATAAGTTAAGTAAACATATAATACAAAAAATGAATGAAAAAAAATGTACTTGACGTAGTTTCAGCTTATGAAATGAAAACATTTTTAAAAAAATATTACATGTTGTATGAAAATAAATGGAGGAAACATTGTAATGAATGCTAAAGCTTTAAATTAACTTTAATGGTTATTTAAAAATGAGTTTTTAGTAAAGAAGTAACCATATGCCACATCTGATTGTGAGATTCATCTTTCCCAACAATGAGATTCATTAAGTTTTGCTTGATTGCTTTCTGTGATGATCATTAAGCCGAACCCTTGAGCTAATTATTTCTTTTAGGGGTTAACTCAAACATTTTCAATGTTATAAAATATAATTGATTTTAATTTTATTGGCTGATTACAAACAGTTAATAAAGTAGCCCATGTAATCCCTTTGACGGCCTAAATAAATACAGAGAGATTATTAAAAATTGCCCTCAAATAATATTTTTTTTTTTTGGAATCAAAGTAACATTAAAATTATCTACCTTTTTGCTTATTAGTTAAATGTGTGTGTCGAAAATTTCCATCAACATATACATATATATATGTTGATTCTGTTCCTTTACCTTTTCCGCCGTCATCGCCCCTTCTCGTGATAAGCCCTGCTCCTCTTTTGTGCATTTATATATTTTTGTTTCAGTTAATTTTCAATTACGCTTTTATGCTAATTAAAATCATAAAAATTTGCCGCTTAATGTCACTGCTGTTGGTCTGAAGGGAGAAACACAAAAAAAAAAGTTGGTTTTCCTCTTCTGTTGCCTTTTCCTTTGGCAGGCAACGAGTTTTCATTTCCATGCAAAAGTTGTTATTTCAGAGTGTTTGCCTTTAAGGCAAAAATGTTGCTTTGACTTGTTATATTAAATAAAGACTTGAGCTGTATTTAATAGTGTTTAATTGCAGCAAAGAATTAAACGCAACTTGTGCAGTAAATTTATGTACAAAAATACAAACAAATTGGCTTGTGATCTAATATTTTTGCAACAATCAACTTGATATTTTATTGTTTACTTAAATAAATGAAATGAAAATATTTCAAATTTTTCGTACAAACTTTTCTAGCTAATCACTTGAGGCAATCAAAAATAAAATAAAAAAAAGGAAGAGAAATTTGATATTTTCTTTCTTCATCATTTTCGTTTTGCCAATGATTAGCTGAGCACACAAACACACAGACATTTCCGGAAAAGTTTCTGCCACAACACTTAAAAAGAACATGTAGCATGCCTTAAGCTGAGGCACACACACACAGACAGACACACGCCCACAGAAATGATGGGGGCGTGAACTGGAGAGTCAGTCAAGTGAAAAAAGTTTTAGTCAAAGCCGCAGCAAATTGATGACGGCAGGACGACAATGTCAAAAATGTTAGTTGAACAAGTTGCACTGATTTCCCTCGTATAAGTGGAAAGTCTTTTCAGACATTTTCCCCCTTTTTTTTTGTCAGCGAAATGGGTTTATTTTGTGGCAAGAACAAGGATTATAATGTTTTTAAATTAAAGTCAATGTTAAAGTGGCATCAATTCTCTCTATCAAATACTCTCATTTGAAATGTCATTCGCATTTTTGATGAATAATAAACAGAAAGTCTTGTTTATTGACCTTAAAACTTTGCGATAGCTGAAAAATTTATTCAAAAGTCGATGACCCTTGATCTTTGAATATTCAAATTTGAATACTATCTGAATCTGTCTGCACTTAAAACTTTGAAAACTTATTTCAAAACGATTTGAAAGATGAAAAGATTAAACATTTACAGTGGAAACTTAACCGATTCACTTGAAATTTTGCATTAATTAACTTGATGCTTTCGATTTGAACTAAAATGTTCATGGCACTGAATTAAATATTCCGATTTATTGAGAAGTTTTCTAGCTAATTTCGCAGTTGAAGTTTTTCTCAATTGGAGAATGTAGTTCATTTTGTTTAGCTAAAGTTTAATTGGTTTTAATTTTCTGGTAAATTGGTGTACACGATATTAGAAGAAGGCAACACTTAAAATGTTAAAATGGCTTATTAAGATTGCCCAAAGGAGCCTCATTAACTAAGTTATCCGCAAGCCAGAACCGGACTGGGCAAGGAGAAGCAGGAACGGACTGTCAACCTAGCCTAGCCTCACACACACACACACACACACACACAAGAATTAACTATCAACTGCAGAGCCTTGAGCAATCTGAATCTCCTTGCGCGTGTTTTATGTGTACTCCAGGCGGCCATAATCCCCAAGTAGTCCCCAATGAAAAGTTTTTGCTTTTATGTTTGTGTTTGTATTTCTATCTCTCTCCTTCTCCCTCTTTCTTTCTCACTCCTTCTCTGGAACTAATGTGTGTGTGTGTGTGTGTGTGTGTGTGTGTGCGGTATGTGTTTGTATATCCCGGACTCGACTTTTGCATGTTGTGGCCCGTAAACATCAGCCTCAGATTCAAATGGCCATGAGTCAAGTGGCCCCTCCTGCTCTTCTCTTAGCATCTAACCCAGACTCCTCATGTTGTTGGATTTTTAATTATGACCGCCGTCGTCGCCATTTTCTGTGTCCTTACTGCCAAGAGTCAGGATTTTTTATTGGATATGTAATTACTTTTTCTGTTTTTTTTTTTTTCGTTTTTTTTTTTTTTGGTTTTATTTTGCTTTTTGTGGCCCTCGGCGGCGCAAAATTACAGACGCATATTTTTTATAATTACATGTGACCACAAAGATATGTATGTATGTACTTAGGTACGTAGAAAAAGTTGTTATGCCTCATTTTTGGTAAAAGTTTTGATGCCTCGCATCTTGATACTTCTCCGCTAATGATGTAGAGGCGCAAAAAGCTTAGCTCGACTAGAAGATGATGTGAAGATTATGTGTTTGACCTTTACCGTGTCAGGAGGCAATGAAGTACATCGTCATCATCATCATTATCCTGATTATCAGCAACAGGGAAAATAAGAGAGAGAGAGAGAGCGATAGTCGTCTCAAATGTTAAGTACTAAAAGCTTCTTTAATTAACACATATAAAAATGAGAAACTGTTAAGAGAGTAAAATTTTAGTCTACCAAAAGGTCAGATGATCATATGTATTTTGCAAAGAGAGGAAAATAAACAGTAAATATGGCAAACAGGTGCCATATATTTTAGACTCCAGCACAGTTAAATAAGTGTAAAGTTACAAGTCATAAAAAAACCAGAGGGCCGGGGCTTACTTTGACCCCGTCAAAGTTTGTATACCCTTGCAAGTTTTTTGTGTAAAAGGTCCAATGCTTGCGAAAGAACGGCTTAGAAAATAACGAAGTTATTGATCAAAGTCACTGTTCACCACCGATTGTTCCTATGGGAGCTATATGATATAGTCGCCCGATCTTAATCAAATTTGGCACAGTCATTAATAGATATGCTAAACTGAGAAATATAAATTTTTATGACAATTGCGTCAAAAGTAACGAAGTTATTGACAAAAGTCACTGTTTTCGAAAGATCGTTCCTATGGGAGCTATATGATACAGTCACCCGATCTTGATCAAATTTGGCATAGTCGTTTATATTAGTAATTAACTCACCAATATTAAATTTCACGATAATAGCTCAGAAAATACCGAAGTTATTAAGAAAAGTCACTGTTCGTGACTTTGTCATTTGTTTGGGAGCTATATGATATAGTAATCCGATCCGGCTGAATCCGAGATATACAACGCCTGCAGTATATACAAGCCTACATGCAAAATTTCAGCTCTGTAGCTCTTACGGTCTAGGAGGAGTTTGCGTTGATCCAGACGGACGGACGGACGGACGGACGGACGGACATGGCTTTTTGAACTCGTCTCTTCGTGCTGATCAAGAATATATATACTTTATATGGTCGGAGATGCTTCCTTCTATGCGTTGCACACTTCTGACCAAAATTAATATACCCTTTTTGCAAGGGTATAAACATAGAGCTTGGAAAAAGTCAATCATTAATTTATAATAGAATTTTTTGGAAGAGCAGTGCATTAAGATTGTCTCCCACACCAGCCACGTGTTTGACGACTAACTGAGAATGAGAGACAGAGAAGAAAAATAGAAAGAGGTGTTTAGCGCGCTCTGAACGGTTAAAAAAGAATGAGAGAGTGAGATGGAAAGAAGAAGCCAAGCAATGGGAGAACAAATCAGTGAGAGAGCGCGTCTTAGGCAAAGCCGCGACTTAGTAATAGGAAGAGCTAGAAAGAATAGGAGAGAGGTTATGGGGAGAGCATGGCTTGCACTTTCTCTCGTTTTTGCTAGCCCTGCGTCTATAAAAGAAGTCACGCTTGCGGGGGCGAGAGTCAGTTTGTGGGAGTGCATTGCCCCGTTCGGTTGTCGTTCCAGTCCCGTGATCTGTGTTCATATGATATTGTCCAATCTTATAAGAGATAGTAGGTAAGTTAATAACCGTTACCTAACTTTTACAGTTATTTTAAAATAAATATTTTGCAGGATTTTAAAAAAAGAGTTCGGCCGTTTAATAAATTATTCTAAAAGGACCATTTATCGAGTATTGCATTTATATTACATAATTCGATTTGCGGGATCAGTATCTATAGAGAATGAGAAAATTCTGAGTAAGTACCTAAAGATATTTCAAATTTCCTATTTTTCTTTTATATATATATCTCGAAAACGAATTAGATAAAATATTATTTTTAAAATTCTTTTTTTTTAAATTTTAATATGTTGGGCGAACAAGCTCACCAACATTCTTTTGTTCCAGCATGAAATTGGAAAGCCCTTTGAAATATCTTCCATATGTCTAGTGGGAATTTTAATATTTTGTTCAATATTTGTTGATGGTTGAAATCTGGGCACACTTAAACTGTTTTGGGTAGTGTTGGACACTTGCCAAATATGAGAAAAATTACCCCATTTAGTTCTTCTTCCTGGCCTTTCACAAAGAAGTAAAAATCCTGAAATACTTTTATAAGCAATATATTTCAAGGCATTTCCAAATGTCTCTAATGGAATTTGCTATGTTCTTCTTGACGTCACTGATGACATTGAAACTGCTGATGATCAAGTCGGGCAAACAGGGAAAGAAGCTACTACCTACACATTTGTAATTTATAGTTTCAGCCTGAAAAGCAATTTGGATATAAAATCTACATACAGCAGCACACTAACACATTCGCATAAATAGATTTTACCAATAGACAGTTCCCGCTGAATCGGACCAATTTGAGTAATTTTAGCCTAATTTGTAGACATTACTATTCAGTTCTCGTTTCACAAACAAGAGGAGACAGCTTGCCTTTGAGCAGTTTAGTTCATCCTGGCTTAAAATATATAAAGATAACCCTCCTGCGGATACTCCTGCTGGTGGGTGCTGCTCTGCTATTGCTGTGTAGGCGTTTTACAGACACCGACCGACACCGACATCGACATGATGGCCATGTTTCTGGTAGGTTGGGGGCCACTTACCATGCCAACGGCCGAGAGCAATTCAAGTGAAACTTTTGCCGCAAAGCTAAAACAATTTAGGTGTTATTGCACGTTTCGTTTACATATCCTTTCTGGACAGGACACGAACAGCAGGGGGGCAGGAGCGCAGGGCATGTGTTTTTGTTATTTTGCTATTGCTTGTAGCCTGTTTTGCTCGGTTTTTGTCATCAAGTGTAATAAATGGTAAGATCACACTTCATGTCCGAAAGCTATCAACGCGAAGGCCCACAACCAGAACGTAAGAATCCAAGGAAATTAATCGGCTTATGTACACACACACACACACACACACACACCGACGACATACGCAAAAGAAAATCCAAATAGTTTTTCATTCTGTTTCTGTTTGCAAATTACAAATGTGCTCAATGTACCACAAAAATGACCAGAGGCAGTCAGAAAAAAAAAGAGAAATTGTTTTTCTTTCGTTCGTTTCAGTTTTTTTCTCGTTCATTTTTTTCTTAAACCCTTCGAGTGAAATCAAACCAATTTCTGTATAATCGATTTTAATTGAAACACACAAGTCTCTTCGCTGCCTCTTACTACTTTTGGTTTTGCTGTTAAGCCCCATCGGACTTACTTTCTTTTGTGAATAGAAGAGAGATTGTAATCTTGACAGTCCCGAACAGAAAAACTGCAATCAGAGTGTATTTTTTTTTGGGGTTAAAGTTTACTATTTCGTCGGTTTGAGCCAGCCTTTTTCAATTTGCATTTTTACACAAAAATTTCACCTTTTTTTTACTTTTTCTGCAAAGCTCTTATCATTACACCCGAATCACACGCATTCGTTCTTTTGGCCCATTCGTCCAAAAATCATTTCGTTGGGAAAATTTATGCGGTTTTCAGTATTTTTTTTTTGCGGGGGAAACTTTATGTGTGTGCAAGGCAAAACACGTAGATTCAAGATTCAAAATGTTGCGCAAGGTAGAAGATTTTTGTACCTAAATCATGGCCTGACAAGCACGTGAAATGAAATAATTTAAAAATGCAAATTCTCCTTCTCCTCATTTTACCTTTTAGATTTTCTTATTTTCTTATCGAAACATTGAAATCTCTTTTTGGCTTAAGTCCGCCAAGGTTAGTAACCAGCTGAAGACAGCAGCACATTGAACTTGGGTTTGGGCGAAGATTGGGAAACCTTTTTTTTTTATTTTTCGTTTTTCTTGTTGGCACAATAAATGAGTCCCTCGTTTGATCCCTCCCTTCCTCTCTCACTCTCTCTTTCATATCGGCTTGTCTTTGATTTGTGGCCGAACAATGTATGAATTATAATGCTTTGGTATAAGCCACCTCAAATTTTTGCTTGAAAAGTTCATTACATTAAGGTAGGAATAACTTGTGACCAAAGTAAATCCTGATCAGCCTATGTCAGCACTTTCTGTTGTTCCATTTTATTTAGCATTTTTATTTGCCTATTATAGTGAGGAAGATATCACAGTGGCATATTAAATTTCTAAATTATTTTATAAACAAAAAAGTTAGAGGCGACACTTGTCAATGGAAAAACAAAAATATTTCTATAATCGCTTTTCTGCATCATCAAAGATTTTCAAACGTTTTCTATTCTTTTTGGCAAGAGAATCTCATCTGTATAAATATACGAATGGCATTCAATTGAAGCAATTATGTCACCTCTAACCTTTTTGTGTGTGTGTGTGTGTGTGTGTGGTAACCATAAATTATTCTCTACCCGAATTATTTATGCATTGTGATGACATTTTCGTATCACAAGTGCATGAATTTCCCATAAATATTTGCATTTTTTTTGTTATTGAATCTACATATATGTGTGCGAAATCGATCAATAAACAATTACCACGAACAAAAGCCACCTATTTATTTCTTCTCTTTTTTTTTATTTGACTGGAATCATATAAATAAATAAACAACAATCAAATTCAAAGAGCAGCCTATAAAATCTTATAGAATTTGTATCTATATGCCAAGTAAATAGCAAGAGGAAAAAAAAAATAAGCAAGGAAAATTGTTGTCTACGCATTATATCGACATTAGCATGATGAGGGGAGCGGAGTGAGGCGGGAGGACTAGGCAGAGATAGGATTCTTATTTGCGTGGGTGTTGGAAATTTGGAAATTTGGTATGGCAAGGGAAGTTACTGCGGGGGGGAATTGGAAAATGTTGTGTTTAGTGAAAATTGCTCAGGCAAACAATTTTCCTGTAGTCATTGAAACTGAAACATATGTTGTGTGTCACTTTGTCTGAGAATTATATATATATTTGGCATATATACGCCAAAAATTCGCTTTAATCGTGAATAACCATCCTTTCCACACACTTTGTCGACCCCGTACCGCCACTTAGAGCCACCCTCCCTACTCCTTACCCGTCTCTTTGTATGTACTTCAATTTATTTTTATGGCAGCGTGTTCGGCAGTGTTGTTAAGTGTTGTATATATGAAAGTGTGTCTCTGAATGTCTGTATACGTGTAGGCGTCTGCGTGTGTGTGTGTGTGAGTCAATGTGGGTGTGCCAAAAGAAGTTCTCGCTTTCGGCTTTAGTTTCAGTAAATTGAAATTGGAGCAAAAACAAAAATACGCACTGTTTGTCTCTCTATCTGCTTGCTTCTTAATTTTATTTTTTTGCTGATGTGGTTTTAAAAGAGAGAAAACCCCACCAAAAGGCTTGGAATGGCACAACAAGACTTCAACGTAAACTATTTCAACAACAACAAGAACAAAAGCACTTTAGTTTGTTTTATTTGGAAAACAACAATATAAAAGTTTCGAATAGAATACTTCTGGGATACCGTAGGGATATTCTATACTTTTGAAAAATACTTTAGCAATTAAACTGTGATGGATTGCGAACACAAATGCTTTTGTTATTAAGAAATTGAATAACTTCTTATATGCTTTTTCCTAATTTTCACTTCGCTTTCCGCATTTTGCTCAATTGGCAATAATATTAAGCCTATGTATGTCATTTTAAATCCTCAGCTTTAGTACCTTTATTTACTTTATTGCTCGTTAAATTTTATTTAAAACAGCTGAAAAATAATCATAAATATTTAATATACAAAAAGAGACAAATATAGCAACTTTCCTTCTGATCCTTCAAAGGATGACACGGCATGCCAATTTTCTTGTGACTTTTCCAAGTTTATTCATGTCATATTGTGCTTTATTGCCTTGGAATTTCAATTGTAAACGCCAGATTCTCAATTGAATCTGGCTCTAATTTGGCCTACAGAATATTTCTGATGTTGCTTTTGCATATTTTGCATTTTTTCTGGAATTTTTATTTGTATTTTTTCTTGGTTCATGTTTTTCATGGGTTTATTAAATACGTCTTGCACAATCTGTCTTCAGAATCTCTTGCGACTTTGGCATATAAATCAACTGAAATAATTATGCAATATCTCCAAAAGGACATTACAATATCTGCTTTTGGTTTGCTTTTCCGCAAATGCTTTCATTTTTATCTTGCCGCTTTCTGTCTTTTTATTGCTCCCAAAAACCAAATATTGACTCAACCTCAGGCCGAGCCAGACAAGTGACACTGAACCTTAGAGTGGACCCCGCCGCGGGCTCTTTTCGCTGTCGCTAATGCTGCTGATGCCATAAATAAGTCGGAAAACAAAACATTTTTCATCGGTCTCGGCCCTGCGCCATGGAAATATTTCATACACTTTCAACGTTCTGCTTGGCATTCCAATGTTCCTAGACTTCATCCTAGCAACCCCCTTGGCATTTGGTTAGTTAGTTATTTTAGGCCGCACACAGGGGAGAGCACTCTTTCCTTTTTTGCTGTTTTTTCCCTAGGTTTTCACACTTCGACAATAGGACAGGCCAGGACAATAGCCAACTGAAGGGGACCAACAAAGACTGCACTTTGTCAGCATTGTAACAACAAAGTGAAGGACATAAGTGCCACAGACAACAATTACACACCCTTCGGTAAGCTTCTGCAGCCAACAAGTCCACACTTGTTGTGGCATCGTCTTTGATTGCCCTGAGCGACGTCATCAGCATCAGCATCAACATCAGCATCGGAATCGGCATCTGAGATACACCATAACCCCTGACCTGACCGTCTGAATAATTTAAGCTCTTATTTTGCCAGCCAAAATAGCAGCAAAGCGACAGGGTCAGGAATGTGTGCTAACGTACAGGAAACTGTTGGCTCGGCATACGTGAAACTAGTTATGCGTTTACCATGGGGAAAATCATAATAGTCCGAAGTACAAATAGTTCGATAGTTCTGATCGATTTAAATGAAATAGATACAGTGTGTATACTCTCATCATAAAGAAATATCCCAAATATAGATGAAAGATTTAAAGATATTTAGTTTAGTTTTTTTTTAAAGTTTTGAATTTAATTTAGGTAACTTCTTGTCACGCAGTTCCTTATATATTCCTTTGAATCACTTTTTAAGGTAAAAAAAGAATGAAATTTAATTAGTATTTCTAGTGAAAAAACTAGAACCATGACCTATTTAACTGCTTGCTGGTTCTGGTTTCTGCTTTGGTTCAGTGTACGACATAACTTTGGCTTCACGTTATAGTTTACATTATATTTTTGGTCTTGTCGTTGCCTATCCTAAACCCTCATGCTCTCAGACTCGGCCTCTGCCACTTGTCGTTGTCGTCAACAGGCAGAAGGCAAGCAGCTTCAACTTTAGTGTCAGAGGTCAACCGACATGTGTGTGTGAGGTAAGTGTGGTGCTAGTGTCTGTGTGTGTGTGTGTGTGTGTGTGATGTATGTGCACCTCACGTGAACTTGTTGTTGCTATCTTTCCGCAAAACCCATTTATAATTTATGAAGGTAAGCCCAAACACTTTTGGACAACGCCCCAGAGCAGAGCAAAATAGGAAGAGCTTTTTGCGACTACAGCGGCCAGACAGGAGAGGCAAACACCCTGAACATGTTGACGTTGGAAATTGGCCCCGACGTGGCAAGTCAACCCAGGGACGTGTTTTGATTCGAAACTTTTTTTCCAAAAAATTAGCAACCACAAAAAAAAGAAGCAACACAGAAATAAAACAAAACCAAAACACAAAATTTTGAAAATATTTTTAAACAATATCCTAACTAGAGGAAACTTTGGTCCTTAATTTTAGGTCAATGTTTTAGTGCATTTTTCTATTTATGCATGTATTTTGGTACTTTTTGTTAATGTTTTGGCATAACGAGCTGCCCTAAAAGTTGTATGAAAAGGGAATTGGCTCTTGCCCCGCCTACCACAAAAACACAGAATACGCCGCAAAGAGTTTGTGGAATTATGTGTTTATTAAAACATTTTTGGCAAGTTTTCAATTTCGTTAATTTTTATTTTGCCCCACCTCTTTTGCTTTTTTTTTCCTTCTGCATATTTCAATGGATTGTAATTTATTGTTGCCATAACAAAGTTGGGATAAGTTTTGTTAGGGTTCCCAGAGCATTTTAGTCTGCTCATAAACATATGTATTTGTCTTAGTGACCTGTGAAATATTGTGACTTGTTGGAATATATTTTACTTTGACATACAGAGTTGTGACCTTAGCAATCATTGTTAAAGCTGTCAAAGGGAAAGACTCATTCAGTTCAGAATTAAATCAAGTCACAATTATGCAGAATTTAATAAGACGCGAGAAGCTTGGAGAAGGAACTTATGGGGTGGTCTATCGTGCACTTAATCCCGATACCCAATGCCTGGTGGCAATCAAGAATATTCGTTTTCATCATGACGATGAGGGCATACCATCTGCAGTGATTAGGGAGATAGCCCTTCTAAAAGAACTCAAGCATCCGAATATTGTGGAACTTCAAGATGTCAACATGATGGAGAAGGAGGTTCATTTGATTTTCGAATATCTGGCCATGGATTTGCACAGATATTTTGAAATTCTATTTTCGAAGGGAGAGAAAATGCATGCCAAATCGATACAGAGTTTTCTTTATCAAATTACGGAAGCTATTTTATTTTGTCATCGTCGTCGTATCCTACACCGGGATCTGAAGCCGCAAAACTTGTTAATCGATCCCACACACACGCGGATTAAAGTGGGAGACTTTGGGCTGAGTCGTGCTTTTGATTTGCCCGTTCGCAGCTATTCGCCGGAGGTGATCACTCTCTGGTATCGGGCTCCGGAATTGCTCTTGGGTTGTCCACAATATTGCTGTCCAGTGGATATTTGGTCAATCGGTTGCATATTCTTTGAGATGTTGACGGGAAGGACAGTGTTTCCCGGCGAATCGGAAATCGATCAATTGATATGCATATTCAAAATTTTGGGTACACCCACTGAGGAAAATTGGATGGGCGTTACTCAATTGCCAAACTATTCGAGCTCGTTTCCAATATATCCCATCAATAAGCTGACCATGTTTGTACGCAAGGACTTTGACAAGAACTTAAATGCTTCTGGTGTCGATTTACTTAATCGAATGCTGTGCTATCAACCATCGCAACGCATCGTGGCCAAGGATATAGTGAAGCATGCATTTTTCCAGGGTATGCCGGACAATATGAAATAAATTTCCAGCCAATGTAAAGCCTCTTGTGTATGTAATTAAATTAATTTAACGCTAAACTTGGATTTCCGAGAACTAAATCAAATAAAAGCTAATTGGCGAGACTTTCGCTCGACTGCCCCACAGAAGGCGAAAATCAGGCACAGTGGGCGGAAATGTTTTTCAGGTGTGTTTCAAATTGCTTTAAGAGTTTAAGATGAGGAATTTGTTGGTTCGAAAGAATGCTCAAGTTTAAAGTTGACTTTCATGAGAGAACATTTCAAACTTATTTAGCATTTCCGTACCACAGTACATCAACAATAAAAGTTAAAGGGCAGAAACCTATTGAGCGGAAGATATAACTGCCAAAACAAAACAATTAACAACTGGCAAGTTTGTTTGAGTTTTCGGGCTTCTGTATAACGACAGGCGCATACCCTTACCAGCTAATATTAGATATATGCCTTGCCATAGTTAGCTTTTTCAAGCAATTTAACCAGAAACTGGAAGTAAATTTGATTTATGGCTTGTCAACAAATGTATGAGAAATGTCAAAATAATACAAAATATCCAAGTAACTTTCATCAAGACGGAGAAGTGTATAGATGGCAAGAAACAAACAGTCGATTGCTTAGGTTATTCAATTAACTCGTCTGGTAGTTAATTGTGGATAAGTCAAATGGGCCCGAAAGGCAATTGCCTTCACAAGGCTCTCAAGCACATGGGGGTTAAATAATAATTTCGCAGCCAGGACAAAGTACAAACGGACATATGGAGGACATGTCCTCTTATGTCTGGGGGATCGCCAATGTGTACGACACGAGAATGCGTTAAATTAAATCAAAAATGTATGAAAGGCGGCAAAAGCCCCGAGCTGTACTTACGCGTCCCAAAGCCGACAGTTGCCATCAGGATGATGCAGTAGATGGAGATGCCGAGATGGTGGCGCTGGCGGAGGCAAAGATACGACAGCAGCAGCCAAGATGTTTTTCTCGATGTGCGTAAAAATTGGCGACTTTGTTGGCCAAGGGCGGCAGATGCTCCTTTTGGCTCCTCTACTGCTTCTGCTGCTGCTTCTGCTGCTGCTGTCATCTTTGGAGTTGTCACCATCGTCACCGTCTTTCGTGTCGTCCTTGCCTTCCTGCTAGTATACGCCTTGCTTGTTCTGCTTTCAGTTGTGCTGCTGGTCCCAATCCCAGTCCCAGTCCCAGTCCCAGTGGCCCAGTTCCTGGCTGCAATGACACTTACAGAGCCTTTTGTATGCTCATTGCCCGCCCAACCTCCATTTGGGACTCGTTTGCGGCGGCATCGACTTTGGCTCCTTGGCTGATTGCAGTGCGACGCAGGCATCGTCGTCGTCGTCCTGGCTGGCATAAACTTTGTCGCATTCTCCACAGAGTCAGAGACGTAGTCTGAGATAAATAGGTTTATTGAATTAATACACTGGGGTCTGAGTTGGCAGGATGGGCGAATCTCTTGCTCTTCAGCAATTGCACTTTGCTTTTATGTATTTTGGTATTTTATATCCCCCGACTTATACTTTGATTTTATTGCCATGAGTTTTTTATTTTTGCAGTTATTGTTAATGTTTTAGCTAAAATTGTCTTTTCTTTTTTTGTTTGAATTTATTGGCGCCTTTTGTGGATGACTTGTTTCAAACTCGAAAACTAAAAGCCAAACTTATCTTTTTATGTATCCATACAATGAAACCTTTGATTTACTTTAAAATATTGTCCAAACTTACCTACATACAAATATAATATTTTTTACTAGAGATGGTAAAACTTAATTTTACAAGAGCTTTTTACTCTTCCTGCTACTGATTTCTTAAAACTCTGCATTGCCAATTTTCGTTATCCATTATCTATGCCAAACATTGAAATAAATAATCGAAATCTTCTGTTTCTCTATGATTAACAGTAAAAAAGTTCTGATAACATCTTGATTAAACCGTTGTATCGACCTAAATCCACATCGTATCGTATGGATTCTAAATTTAACCTTTGCTTAAATAAACTAACTATAAATCTATTGGCATCTTCAATATTGGCAATTACTATTTCAAAATTCAGTAAATCATTCCTTACTTCATACATATCAAAAGTTTTTTTTCTATCGAAATTTGAATCTTCTATTCATAAGATTGCAGGACCAAGTACGTGCAATATGCTCAATGAGTAATGGCCCCGCTAAAGAAAGTTCTAAAAACTTAAACCATTTATTTAATTCTTTATAGTGTTGAACAAGTTTTTCGTGACTTACTTTTATAATGGCTTTTATTAGGGTGTTAACTATTTGAAAAGTTTATGTTCCAAGTTGAATATTACGACCATATGGTAGTTCCCATTGAAGAATTATTATTTTTATATCATTTTATTTTTTGCTGTTCTATTTTTTGTTTGTTTTTAACACGTGCAGAAAGAAAATTTACACTTCAGTTGCATTTATATAGTATCATGGCCTTAATCCCTTACTTGAGAATATTTTTTAGGACAAATAATTTCACAGTGGTCTTGTTGTTGTTGTTGTATTTGTTGGTTTACTTTACACAATAATCCCTTTTTTATGGCGGCCGTTTCCGCTTACTTGAATATCCTCTTCATTGGTGGGTTTTCTCTTTGCTTATTTCTTGTTCTGGGCTCTCGTTCTTTGGGAAAACAAACAAACTTCAAAAGTAATTTTTAGGCAAAAGACACTCAACTCGACTACAAGTGACTCAGCACAAAAACAAAGGACACTCAAGTGGATTCACTGTACTTTTTGTTGTTGTGGCTTTTTTTCTTCTTTGCAATTTGAATATATATTTCTTATCCTTGCCCAACAAAGTGGCAAATTGTCGACTGTCGGCGAGTTTTTATTGTTTTCTAATACGCGGCTCACTTCCAAGTCACGTCCGCGCGCAAAGGATGCAAATTATCAACTAAATTGCTTGCAACTTGGCAGTCAAGGAAGCTGCCCCCTGGTTTAACATTTCGTTTGACTCCTGTTCGCCTCTGTCGGCGTTTGTTTTTCAGATGTTTCAGAATGTTCCTGCTGTTACTCCTGCGAATGTCCTGTTGCCATTTCATTCCTGTTAACATTCCGTTCCGGCGGGGTATGTAGCCCACATACCACTCCTGATTCTCCCCTGTCTCACTACCGTTTCGGCTTATGCCGGCTGTTTGTCTGCGCCTGCGCACTCCATTGGACTCAACATTTTAACCAATATACTAAGTATGGCTAACAGAGGATTTTGTAATTTATTTGTTTATTGCTTGTTGGCTATTTGTAGATGGCTAACAAAAACATGTGTATTTCAAAAATACTCAGTGGTTGCCAAATTAATGGGCATTCCACTCTCGGCTAGAAAAGCAAAGCAGGTAAACTTTAAAATGAAGAACAGAGAATTGAATTGAGTTGCTTGCAATGTTAAATTTTGTTAGGAGGAACAAGAGACGAGATCATAGGAATCAAAGGATTCAATATTATGCAAATTTCTTAAAAAGTCAATATATATTTTGTACACTGATCCAGCAATCATTAATGGAAGACTTCAATAATAATAAATAATGATGACCATTTTCTAATCTCCTTTTTCGGACTTCAAATCGAAGTTATTAAGGATTGTTCCTTTTATCAATTCAACTTCTGTCTTTTGTTATATTTATGTAAATGGTTTCACACCTTGCTGAAATATTTCCTGAAATATTTCAAGGACATCTTACTATATCGAAATAGATGAAAAGTAATTGAGGACATAAATCAGACTGCTGACCACTTTGGCATTTCAGAGTCAGTAAATTAAGTTAGCATTGCTCTAGAAAATGGCATGTCCTTAGCTATTCTCAGCTTTAATTTACAGCTTTCTTTCTCTCACAAAAGGAAACCGCAGCTTCTTGTGTCTGTCTGTCCGTGTGTATGTGTGTGTGTGTGTAACAATAAAACTACGTAACACCATTATATGAATGTATGTATCTGTGACCCAATATGCGTGGCGTGATAAACGGGCCTAAGGACTAAGGGCTAATCTTATGTGCGGATATGTGTCTGTGTGCATGGATTTTGTCAAAAGAGCAAGTAACAAATAAATATTATTGAACTTTTAAGTCC
This sequence comes from Drosophila willistoni, assembly GCF_018902025.1. Taxonomy (NCBI): domain Eukaryota; kingdom Metazoa; phylum Arthropoda; class Insecta; order Diptera; family Drosophilidae; genus Drosophila; species Drosophila willistoni. Next base: position 28,749,718 of record NC_061086.1, on the reverse strand, counting down.
CTAGAGATGAACGAGGGTGCCTAGAAGGGAGTGCAGATCTTTGTAAGTAGGCGATGGGATGCAATTTGGAATGGGGCCGGGCTAGGGCCGCGGAATGTGGCATTCTCACAAAGTGCCAACATAAATTCTTGCACAGTTCAATTTATTGTGTATTGACACAGCTTACGAAGAAACAAATAAAAATGTTTACAAAGTGCGGGTTGCCAAAGGCCGGAGGTGCCGAAAGGGGCGCCGCGGAATGGATGTGAATGGCGGTGTGTTTTTTTTTTTTTTGTTGTGTGTGAGGACTCTCCCCTCAAGCTTCAGGAATTCCAAACGGCTCTCTGCTTAAGCTCCTGCAAAACTCACAGCAGGCATCCATCGAAAGAGCCATTGTTATTACCTCTTTGTTGTGTTTACACGCCATTTGTGCGGTATTTCACTCAATTCCATGTGGCACCCCCCTCCCCACTCCCTTTCCATTCAACTTCAACTCCATCTCCTCGGCATCTCCTGACGGTGGGCGAGCTGTAAAAAAATATATTTAAAATGCAAATGCCTGGCAAGGCCCTAAAATGCTCAACTTTTGGCTCACAAAAATAATCAAAATATACTTTATGTCACATTTAGACCCAGTCCACAGTTTTAGCTTCCATTGAACTAAGAACTGCAAAACTGAGAATTGCCAACTGGCAGCTGAAGGCTATTAAAGCAGCTCATGAATCGAGAAGTCAACAGAAATAACAAGCAAACCAATCAATTACTCTGCCATTGATTTATTCATAATGATCTTAACGAAAGCAAACCTGAAAAGGCATAAGCCAGATAGAAAGTTACCAAATCGATTGACTGAATAGATGTACAATCAAATTTTTAAAGAGTATTTAAATAAAACACATGTTGCCATTATAAAACCCGGAAACAAGGGTAAGAGAACACTTGCAGCTGTTAATTTTGGCATTTAAACCTTGTCGCTATATGCCAAAAAGTGAAACGCCACAAATTGTAAATGCAAAATATCGAAACTCAAATGGAAACAAATAAAGTGTCATCTCGTCATGAAGAAGAGAATAATAGAAATATGTATTTTATTTCCTATATGTACATAGAGAAAACATACTTTAGTCGCCATGTCAATATATTCAATTTTGTGCAATATGATTGCTTTTCACAATTTTACTTCAGATTTTTTCTCGTCAAATCCTTGTAGTTTGGCAGAGAGCCGCTTTCATATCCTTCCTCTTGACATGCGGATAAATTTTGTTGTAAATATGCATACATAAAAGAAGATTGTTCACAATGCATTTTATTTGACAGATTGGCGCGGAAGTGGGGCAGGGTGAGCCAGCAGAGAGACACAGGAACGAAAATCAATATAATTTATTAAATATTTCTCATGTCTAACAGAGATAACTGGCTGTAAAGAATTCAAATAAAAATTATTGATTCGAAAAAACCGCAAAGCAGTTCAGACAAACCAAAACTAAATGTTGAAATCATGAATTTGACTAGGACCAATGGAAATCTTTTGACTGGGAATGATTTTTCAATCAGAAAGTAGTAACTTTACAATCTCTTACTGAAAGATTGAATAAAAATCATCGATATTGAAATGGAATTTAATTTTAAAGTTTTATAATTAAATTCAGTGGTAAAAATCTTTGCATTACAAAAATTTCTTAAAATAATGAATAAAAGGAAATTAAACAATTTAATAAAGCAAAGAAAAGGTGCCATAGCCTTTAGCGAATATCGTTTTTGTGTTTCTTCTTTCATCATTTTATATTTTCGCCAGGTAAATATTTTTAAGGGCCTGCATTTTAACTCTTTTATGTATGGATTATTATTTGTAGTAAGTATATATATGTACATATATGTACATAAAAAATCAAGTGCAGTGAACGATAAAAATGACTGGAAATCAATTCTGAAATTGCCACTCCGGGGGCAATGGTTGTACAATTATTACCATTATTATATGGTAAATTGTTTAAATGTCGGCGTTTCGAGTGCAGCATCTGAACTGAATTGAGGGTACGGATATCAACTGCACTCTCAATTATTCATTCAATGCCTGGATACATTTTTAAGTTCTTTCTGCTTCTGCTTCTGCTGCTCCTCCACAGGCTTGAAAACTTACCAGTGCGCCGTATTCCGGCCGTGTGTTTGCAGGTATATTGAATAAATAATTAAGTGGCAGATAAACGTGAGCATAATGAGTAATTAAGCCGGTAAGTAGGCAAGCACTCGAGTGTCTCAAACGACAGAAAATGGCAGAAAATTTATGGCAACTGAATGGCAAGCGCGAATGAATGGTTGGGGTTAAAACGAATGAATGAGTTTCCAACAAAATCAAAAAGAAAATACATTCAAGCATCATTTGGTCTAGAGTTTTTGCTAAACGTTGCTTTTATCCTCCTATCCTACTGAAGTAAGTTTCCCTTTTCTTTTACTTTCACATATTTTTTGTTTGCTAAAAGGAAATGTGGCCAAGTGGCGAGCAGTTAACCTACTATATATATAGATATATATGTGTATGTATATGTATGTATGTATGCTAGATACTCCGTCATTATGTGCTCCTTAAGCTTTCTATTTTAAAATAACATTTCTGTGTAGAGCAAATTGAGTATTAGGTATTTTTACAAAACGGAAGTGGTTTGCTTCTACACACACTTACACACACAACCTCAAACCACCCACACACACACACACACATATTTATACACAAGCATCTGGCCTGACAGGAAACAGGAAGCACTGACTTCATTCAGCATGCAGGAGTAGAAAATACTAATGATCTTTATGACCATGATGGCGATGATGATGATGAGAATAATGGCAATGGTGTCCAGGTAAATTGATTGAAAGACTTCCAAGTATTTACAATTGCTGTTTCCAAATGAAATTGTATATTTTTTTGTATTGATCTAGGTATCAGAAGGTCAAAACAAAAATAAAACAAAGATTATAAATACAAAATAATAAAAAAGAAGAGACAAAAGCTTAGAACAAACACATTTTACTAGGAATTTGTTATATCAATAAGTCAAAAGAATTGGAAATTTAAACCCTTTTGAGAAATATTCTTGACACTCCACAACAAGAGTTTTTTCTGGAGAAAACTTGTGGTAAAGTTACTATGCAGACTTTGCTTGTTAAGTCCAGAGTTTCCTTAAAGTGTAATTTGTAAAGTAAATATTGGAAATCCTTTGATGAGTTCCGATTTGTTTCCTTGCTTACCTGTTAGACTGTGCTCAAAACTGAAAATCTTTTCCTATTTGAATCTGATATTTCACTTAAAATTATGAAATAAATATCAATGCGCTGAAACTTGGTCAGACAGTGTTGGAATTTTCCTGTGAAACAAGAGAACAAGTAAATGCATCAATATAATTTTATGGCCACAAATAATGTTGCTAGAATACACAAGAGAGCAATTTATGGAATATATATATATATATATTTATGGCATCTAGCAGGGGTTAATAAAAAAAGTTCGATAAATAACTAACAATAAGTCTATCAAGTTGTCTATGTCTATAAAAAGACATAAATACAAATACATACATTCGTATATCCTGAACAATCATCAATTAGCTAATTTTATTTTTGAAAACTTTTCGATAACTTGGACGATTAAATTGCTCGAACCTTTCTTCATGGCTTCTTAGCTGTATATATAAAAATCATCAGCTTAATGGACTGATGGAATGAAAGAAAAGAAAGTTCAAATATACCTAAACTATTACGTCACGGTCACATCCTTTTTTGTACGCCCGACCGTCTGGCTGGGATGGCTGTTCGCCTGGCTGGATATTCGACTGCCTGTGGCTCACTCATTGCTCACTTTAAATCTCGACATTTTGACTCACAAATTAAAATAAATGGCATCAAATTTTTTTTCGTTTCGGTTTTTCTTGCTGTTCTCTTCGACATCACTTTCTCTCGTTCTGTCTTATCGTTGTCTCTCGCTTTTCTTGTGCCGCAGCAGAATAAGGAAGTGGAGTGGTTATCCTGGGCGACATTAAGTAGACTATTTACTTTCAACGACTTGACATTTCATTGCAGCATGTTCAACTTTTTACAACAGAAAGAAGTCAAGTATTCGCCTTAAAACCCGAAAAGAACCGAGACAAACGAAAAAAAAAGGAAAAGGACAAGTCTGAGCTGGCTAAGTAATTTGGTTGTAACTGATTTAATTATAAACTTTGAGGCCAGTCAGGTTGGCTAGTCGTGTGTTAAATTTGACAAAAAAAATAAGAAAAAGAACTCATCAAAATGCATAATCTTAATGTCAACTAATGAGGCGTGAACAAGTCAGAAGAGTGGAGGGTGGAGAAAGAATTCTGTTAAACTTTGTAATGAATTAGTCCAGTAATTTGTTACAAAAAGGCAAAGGAAATCTCTGCCGTAGCCGAATATCAAATTTTGAAATACCCTAACATAAGTAAGCACGTAAAAAAAATCAACAATTACCCTACCATTTTTGAAATCGTATTATTTTACAAGTTGAATTTATAAAATTATTTCTTTTCTTTGAGATTTTCTGAGCTTTAAACTTTCTGAAGAGATTCCTATAATAAGTCAAAGCACAAAAATATTATTTTTTTTAAGATAATTCGTTTAATTATACATTTGTCGATAAGGAAATGATATGATCAGCAAATTTCTTGCCAAAATTCACGTTCAAAGCTTAATAACCAAAACTGGGAAAAGGCATTTTCACCACAAAGAGGGCAATTAATTTTTGGGCACACGACACTTCAATTCGGGTAATAAGGAGTAGCCTCTCTCGAAATATTTATATTAATTTTACAGTTATGATTATGACAAGAGAAAGAGCGAGAGAGAGAAAGAGAGTGAGGGGCAGAAAAACATTTTAGCTTAATTGGGCACAAACAGGCCGAAATATGAAAAGTCCTCCGTATACTGTGCTATGCCTAAACCCTTTTAAAGATGCCCGAAGTGAACCCCAGTACAAAGTCATCAACAAAGACTTTGCCTTTGTGCCGCTGGTCGGGTGTAGTAATTATATTTACCGTTAATTCCAAAGCTTCAATCCTGATTTACCGACACCAACACGAAAAGGTTAAGGGAATGCGTAAACAAGGTACGCGACACAAAAGGGATTGCGGATTAGTCGATAGAGGAATAGAGGGGATTGTGATGTGAGTGTGAATGTGGTTTCGAGAGATTCGGTTGTTAGTGATAAAAATAAAATTGCAGTGGTTACAATTACAAGCCAAGCTCTCATGGCCCCCACTGCATCCCCTTCGCACGATTTGCATTGCATTCGAATTACGTTTTTTGTTTGCCTTTAATTGCAACGCTCATCCATTTCACTTTGCAGTTGGTAAGCACTGTTGATGCCCTCCAACTCCTTCCAGCTTTTTCTTGTGCCACTTCTCTCTTTGACATTTTCAATGAATGCGAATGAGAGGGCAAAAGGAGGCGAGGTGAGGAGAAAGCGTAAAGCGTAAAGTGCGTTTGGTTTGATTGCGTTGACATAGAAGCGAAATGCCAGCGACTAGTTAAAACGAATTCGCACTTTAAGTGGAAATCCACATGGATGTAGTCGGGAATGGAATGGAATAAAGCTTCTGAGAACGGCTGATTTTAAAATCTCTATCTGAATAAACAAACTAACTTCAATGATCATCTCAAAATTAAAAAAATTAAGGCTAAAAAAATTGATGGTCTTTATGAAGAACTTATGGTCGATACGTTTTCCTTTAAGGCCACGTCCATGTAAAGTGTCTATATGTGAGTTTGTATCTCTGTAAAGTACACATATATGTAAGCTTGGGTGTGTATGTGTGAGGCTATGTCTGTGTGAGCACTCATTGCCTTGATTCGATATGTTCTTTCCCACTTTTAACTAATTGGCTGACAAAATGAACAATGAAAAACCAGAGATAAGAAATTGAAAATGCTTTCTGTTATTGTATTTTTTTTCACATCAAAAAGCGGAATCGAATTCTATATTCTTTAAATTACAAATATTTTCGTTAAACTGCTTTAAAAAAATTTTGTAAAATATTTGTAACAATTTTTTTTAATCTAAAATCTGCATCAACAAGGGGAAAGATAAAAAAAAAGCAGTCAGACATTCACATTACTTTTATTTTAATAATGCAGCGAATGGTTGAAGGCAAGTTGGCATATGTGCGAACATTTTATACGAGCACACACCAAAGCACACACACACAAACAGACACTTACACACTCACAACTATAAACATGAAGTATAAAAATTGTCTATTGTTTTATTTTTGGTCTGGAAAAAGGCGGTGGACAGCCAGCCACATGGACGAACATGGCTGATGCGGATGTGGAAACTTTGTGTCTCTTTATCTCTCCCTTAGTGTGTATGTGTGTGTGTGTGTGTGTGTGCGTATATGTGTGGGGGTTTGTGAGTGAATGTGCGTGCTTAAGTGTATGAGTTTGTGTTTGTGTCTGTCCATTTCAACTAGACCCCCCCACACGCCCCACACTCTACAACCATTCGAACAAGGCCAAAGCGTGCCGCTGCATTTTCCACCAAAACAATTTCAAATTATGTCGGGGGAAAAACCGACCATTCTCGGCCCCCAAATAACACAAATAGACCCCTCCCCCCACCTAGCCCCCATCCGAATCCTTCGCCAACCTCAACACGCGCACTCAGGCACAATTGCAATAAAAAAGTTTGTGATTTCCCTTAACAATAAAATAACTATGTGGAAAATGGTAAATGCATTTTATTAAAATGTTTTCCCAACCACTGTGCCAACATATTGCAACTTTATTCCCCTCATTTTTCGCTCTTTTATCTTAATTTTTTTAACTAACCTCGAGTTGATGACTCAAGGCTATTAATATTATCTGTAAATTACATGGAATTTAAAATTAAGGACATAGAAAGAGAAGGTCATAATTATTTAGAGTGGTCTTTGGATATTGATCAAAAATGTACTTTAAAAGGACGAAGGAAGAAATAGTACTTAGTTAATTCATTCGGCAAAAGTATTTAATGCCAATAGAAAAGCTTTAAATTCTTTCTCATCATTAGAAACAAATTAAAGTTTTCATTTTTTATTCAACAAATTAATTCAAAGTATTCATACATATTTAAATATTTTGTCTGTCATGTCCATGCATTAGACCAGCTTAAACAACATTGCATAATTTGTTTGCTGGCACAAATATTTAAAACTAATTGATAGAAACAAACCGATATGGGTATACTCTTTAAAGAAGAAGTCTGAGGAAAGAATTAAATGGCTTTATAAAATTTCGAATTCATTTGCATCAAAGTCGTTTTAAGCCAACCCAAAGTGAAGTGTTTTTAAAAAGCAGGAAAGTTTATTTGAAGGCGTCTAATTATGCAGATGGAACATTTCAAAACGTTTGACCAAAGTAGACAAACATTTTTCTCGAAGAGTAGAAAAAGAAATTCATTTTACAAAATTGAATCTTCATCCTAATGTTTCTGTCAATTGCCTGCCAAAACGGACATAGTTCACACCAGGCAAAAACAGGATTTGTGAAATTTTTTTCATTTTGCTTTTGCAGCAAAGCAAAAATTAATTCATGTTTGTTTTCACTTGCCAAATTTGGGTCAATTGTGCATTCAGCAGCAGGGACAGGGGCAATGCAGAGGAAAGGGGAGACACAGTTGCGACAACTTTCCATGAGAGTTTCCCAACACACACACACACAAAAAGGCAAAAAAAAAACGAAAGAAAAAAGAACAAAATTAAATATCTATTTGTACTCAGAAACCAATGGGGAATTTTACCAAATTTTCATCAGTGCATCAGGGTAAAATGTTGGTAGTCGAGGGGGGAGAGGAATTGGCATTTTCCATCCGAGTTTTTCCATGAGCTTTGTTCTTGTATCTGGTATTTCACTGTGCTGCACAAATTTTATGTTTGTTTGTTTGCAGTTCTGATTTTGGGGCAGATACAAACAAGACAAAAAAAAATAATAAACCAAAAACTTTGCTTTTAATTAAAACATATTTTACATAAAGAAAAAATCAAATAAATTTCAGCTCTCAAAAGGAAAATGAAAGCTCTGCAAATGGCCCATTAAAAGTCAACAAGTATCAGCCGCAATGCACATTGACAGACTACTCAGCTGCCGTTTTTCCCCATCCTTTTATTTTCCATTCACTCTTCTTTTTCTTTTTATGATGACCTGCCATTTTAGTTTTCATTAATTAACAGTCAATTAGTCGAAATACTTGTAAATGCTGTCTCTCGTTGCCATTGAAGTGGCATTCATGCGGACATTTATTCATCTCTTGATCACTAATTCTCAACTATTCAAATGTTTAAGTGGATTTAACTTGATTGTCTACACACACAAAACTATGAGCCATCATATCTCTACAGGGTTTAAGCTTTAGTAAGCTGAAACTAATGGAAAAATCTGTTGAGAGTTTTATTTTTTCAAAACTCTTTCTTTTCGAACCAGTTTGGCTCATTAGAAGTTTATTTAAATGTATATTAATTTTTCCCTTTTTTGTTACGCGTGTCGCCCTTGTATTTTAAATCGAGTTTCGCACTTAAGCAGCTGCCCGTCTTCCTATACTTTTCCATTCTGTGCTGATTTTCCTGTAGTTGTAAGTTGGAAAGAAAAAAAAAAAAACGAAAACAAGGTTTCTGCAACAAGTTTTCAGCTTTTCTTTATGCGAGGTTCAAGAAGGCCACCAGGAAAAAAGAAAAAGATGGGAAACTTTTAAATCATTTTACCAACTTTGTTACACAAAGGACATCTTCTTAGTACGCTTTTTTCAGAAGGGTTTCTCCTTGGATCATTACAAAAAGAAATGCCACAAATTTCTATTTATGTCCCCGATGAACGATGACACCTCAGTAGGATCTTAGTTTAAAAATTTATTCTGCAAAATTCTCTTTTAACTAATCATAAAATTATTGCAGATTGGGGCCGTTAAAACCAGATTCTTTGCATTGAAGTAGTTTATTCGTATTGAAAGTAAATTTAATATGCTTTTAGCTTTGGGATTTTGCAGAATAAAGTTTTGTTCGAAAACTGAAAATTGTATGTCACATGCAAATGCAATTACAATACTTTTCAACAACTCTATCTCTATGTGGAACACATTTTTTGGCCAAAAAATGTCAACTAACTTTATTTTGGATGTTTATTTTTGTTGTTGTCAGTGAAAAGCCAATCGATAGGTGAGCGTGCTTTTTGCCCTTATTTGTTGCTGCCAAGCAGTACGTGAGTGCTCAGTGGGCCCCATCACAACTTTGACGTTTCGACTAATGAAAGTTCTTCCCCCAAGGTAGTGTGTGTTGATGTGTGTAAGTAGCTGCGTCTATGTGTGTGTGTGTTAAATAGATGTCTCTGTCAAGGAGTCATGGTTTAGTTGATATTGGATGGCTTTTGTTGACATAGCGCTGAGCTTGCTCTAGGTGTCATTGCAATAGTGCCAAAAAAAAAGAAACTCACCAATAAAAATGGAAAAAGTGAGTGAGAGTGAGAAAGAGAGAGACAGGAGGTCTAAAAATACTGACCTTAATTGGCCTCTACTCTATTGCAATTTCTATTATTAGAATAATTCAGTAGGAAAGTATTTTATTTTCTCGATCAAACCATCCCAAATGACAAATGTCAATTTACTTTTCTAAGCAACAAGCCAGAATGTGTCAGTTGTTTGCCGTAGACTGGGGAGTACACATTGTAAAAATTAACTAGTAAATTTATTTTAAACTACTCACGACCATAATTTCGATTTTTTTTTACAATGGTGAAGTCCCTGATGTCTCAGCGAGCCACTGAATTGACTAGATTGGCCTTTGGCCAATGGAAGGTTAGTTATTTGGACGCTTATTTTAAAGTATTGCAACATTCTTCGTCTTATTCCGTAGACAGCACATCAGCCCCGCTGCTTGGTCCCTCATAGAAAGTATTCCGATGGAGCCAATCTGAAGGAGGTTTTGGCCAAACAAGTTCCACAAGAGCGAGAGAAGATGATGGGCCTAAAGTGTCTGCATGGCGACAAGAAGCTCGGCGACATTAAACTTTCTAATGTGATGGGTGGCATGCGAGGATTAATGTTGCTTATGTGCGACACATCGTATGTGGACCCCAATAAGGGTATATTTTACCGGGGCATGACGCTCAAGGACGTGGTCAAAGATTTGCCACGCGTCCAGGAGGGCAGCAAGGAGGGAACACCAGAGGGAGCCTTTTGGCTGTTAACAACCGGTAAAATGCCAAACAAAGGTCAAGCCGAAGGACTGACCAAAGAATGGAACAAGCGGGGCAATGTTCCGCGCTATTGCCAGCGCCTTTTGGATTCCATGGATCAACGAATCCATCCCATGGCCCAGCTGTGTGCTGCCAGTTCCTGTTTGGACGCGGAAAGCAAATTCGTTAAGGCCTACAGGAAGGGAGTCAAAAGAGCAAAGTATTGGGAATACATTTATGAGGACGCAATGGATCTGTGCGCCATGATGCCCCCAGTAGCTGCAATCATCTATTGTAATGCATTTAAGGACGGTGCTGGATCTCGAGAGTTAAATCCAAAGGAGGATTGGTCCGGAAACTTTTGTCGCATGTGTGGCTACAAGGACAAGAACTTTATTGACTTGATGCGACTCTATTTTGTCCTGCATGCCGATCACGAAAGTGGAAATGTCTCGGCTCATGCCACCCAGTTGGTGGGATCAGCTTTAAGCAGTCCTTATCTATCATTCTCGGCGGGCATGGCTGGTTTGGCAGGACCTTTGCATGGCCTGGCCAACCAGGAGGTATTGATCTGGTTGCAAGAAATGATCAAGGAAATTGGCGATGATCCCAAAGACGATGAGATAATTACTTATGTGAATGAGACTCTAAAAGGTGGAAAGGTGGTCCCCGGCTACGGGCATGCAGTACTCCGTCAGACTGATCCACGTTTCGAGTTGCAGAACGACTTTGCCATGAAGAATTGCAAGGATGACAAGAATGTGAAATTGGTCACCCGACTGTGGAAACTGATTCCCGAGATATTGAAGAAACTGGGCAAAGTGGCCAATCCGTATCCAAATGTGGACGCCCATTCCGGTGTCCTGTTGCAGCATTATGGCTTGAAGGAGATGCAATACTATACAGTTCTCTTTGGTGTATCTCGGGTCTTGGGCGTAATGGCACAAACCATATGGGCCCGAGCCTTGGGCGCACCCATCGAACGTCCCAAATCCTTTACCTCTGATTTTCTATGCAAATTCCTCCAGGATAAGGGCGATGACAAGAAAGCTGGAGGTGGCAAAAAAAAATGATAACCAGTAATTTTCATTTGCTGTGACTAGTTCAAGTTCGACGGGTCGTTTTTTAACGGCGAACAATTCCTTATTTTATAAATAAATTAGAAAAATTATACATGTTACAAGAAAATTGTAATAACGTTAAATTGCGTGGGTTTCACTTGCATTTGACATTTAGTAATTGGCTTTCTGTCATTAAATCAACATGAAGATGCGGCTTTGATATCTAAATTAACGTTGACTATGGGGATAAACGTCATCCACATACGCTCAAATCTGTATACAGCTGCACCACAAGTTGCCTCAGTGAACATATTAATTATGGCAAACCAAAAATACTTCAACATATGCGCATACTTAATAAACATTCCTTTGATGTCTCGGAATGGGATTTGATGTCAGTTAAACAAAATTAAAGTCGTCGTCTCCCCCATTTTGGCTGAAACTTCAATTTGATACATTTTCTATAGTACATTATAATTTTGCTAATAAATCAGTCTCTCTCGTAATATAATATCAGGCGCTCATAATGCTTAATTAATTTGAAAACTCAACAGGCATTATGCATTGACATTGTTGAATTTGCTCGAATACAATTAGGAAATTAGATCCTATATAAGCTAGATAATTGGCAAATGGAAAACCAATTAAAACTTTTGCATTATTTTCAGTTGCACGTGACTCTCGCTCTCAATCTCTTTTGAATTGCAAATTGACACACATTCACACTAAAGGCGATGCAAAGTTATTTTAATCTATATAAAGTAGATGTATTAGTTTGCTATCCACTCGTCCCACTATCCCACTCCCCTAATACACGAATACCGCATTGTCATCCACTTCAGTTGGTATCATTTATTTGTGCAATATTTATAAAAGCATTTCATCAACTGATTGATTTTTGTTCTAGTATTCCATTGTCATGTGAATTCATTCTATTTTGCTCTCTCCCTACTCTCTCCCATTTGGTTGAATCAATTTTTTTAGGACAGTTTAAATATCAACAGGGCGTATTACTTTTGCATGATTGCACAGAAATCTATTTCACTCAATGTATTCGACTTGTGATTGCTTTCAATTGGAATAAAGCCCAGGAGTTGCTTTAACAATTCGCTGGGGGGGATAAACCAACCAACTGGTTATCCACTTGACAAGTGAGTACTTTCGATAAACTTGCAATATTACAAATTTTTTATTAATGGAAATGCAGGTCCAAGATATAGAGTCCAAACTCAATTGAAAGGCTTAATTAATGCTTTTTATTATTATTATGTTGTAATAGTTTCTCTATAGTGCTCAAGGCCAAAATATTTAAAATTTCCCTATAATAAATGGTAGAAAAATTCAAAGTTTAATGTTAGAATAGAATAGGTATAAGATTTGAGTATCTTTTTCCATGCCTTGCTTAATATTTAAATATATAAGCAGTAAGAATAACTTTCTCATGGTCAAAGTAAACTTTATGACTTTGTTGCACAATGGGGGGAAAACTATTATTATTTTTCTTTTTTTCCAAATTGTCTAGCAGTCCGCCCCGCCTCGTCTTTGGTCCTCCTTCTATCTATCGCTGTTGGATAATGTCTCCCACAGACACTTGTTATTGTTAGAAATAAATAGTCTCTGTCGCAGCTACCAGTGGCAAAGAGAGGGTAAAGGGATATGGTTATTCTTAAGATATGCAAAAAAATATCCAGTTGCATTTCTAATACAAAGAGGAATATATGACATTGTCGCTGTGGCAACAAAATAAAAGTTTTCTTTAGCTCGACGTCGGAAAATTATGATTCTTCCTCTGCTAGACAAATGCAGGAACTAAAACAGGAATAACTGTTAGATCAGAAGGAGCAGCAGATACAGAATATGAATAGAGTTGGAGCTCTTTTCCTGCCTCTCGTTTAATGTCAGAACTCCATGTATATTTGTATATCAGGCCTTGATATACCCTTACTGAAATGAGATTATTAGTTTGTTAAATGGACTCGATATTTTATTTGTCGACAAAACTAAATATCCATCGATTCATGGAACTGATAAATGAGAGTATATAGGAATCGATATTTGCCTTTGCCATTGTCATTGTTTTATTTTGTTTGTTTTTTAATGAAATTTTAACAGATGTCAAACCTAATTAGTCGACTGTGTAATCAATTTCTCATTTGATTAAAACAAAAAAATATAAATATACTTACATATGTGCATAGTTACATACAAATGTGCAGTATGTTTCAATAGCAATTATATAAGCTTGACTTTTTGAGTTTAATTGTTAATGTCATTTGGCAATTGATTTCCATAATTGAAAATGCTTCTGTTGTACTTAGTAATATATTTATTATTTAATTAATATGATGTTAAAGTTGGCAGCTAGCTATCAACACGTGTTCAATTTATTTAACCCTAATAGCGGGTTAATTAAATCCATATGCATTATGTAGCATGCCGAAAATTTACATATATATTTATTTAAACATTCCTCAAAGAACTTTAGTCTTTTAGGGGTGACTAAACTTTGGCATATCCAATTTCACACTGACGCACATAGGAATAAAGGATGTGAAACAAAAATCGCTTGATGCACGCAAACTGGCGAGAAAACCCTGACAAACCTGAAAAGGCATCACAAAGCAACTCCAGCTCGTGTCTGTTTACGACAGGTGGCAGCAGCTCCCAGCAAATGGTAGACTATCCTCCCCTCAACCACCCCCCCATTTCTAACTTTACTATGCTGGCAAAGGACTCTAGCCCTTGGGCCGCTTTCAAGCGAAAGAACAGCAAATGTAATCGCAATTATTTCTACCTAAAGGCGCTTTTAACACATTCCACCACATTCCGGCGAGTAAAAAGGCTATGTGCAAATATTTTTTCAACTAGAGAGGGAAGCAAAAAAACAATGAAAAAGAAAATGCACTCGAAAAAGAGTTGAATGGCTGGAAAAAAATGTAAACTAAATATGTATCTTCAATGGCGGGGAAGAAATTCTCTGGCTTTCAGTTTTGGATTTCTCAGCCAACAAATGAGCAATTTATGGGGATCTTTTGTTAACTTTTCCTCTGAAAAATGTGGCTTTCCATCACTGACAAGGCAAATAACTGAATTGTCGGCCCGTCCATTGTGCTCTCGATGCTCTTATGCTCTCAGCATTATGCATAAATTATTCGAGCTTGTGTCTGGTGTGTGTGTGTGTGTGTAAGTGTATGTGTTAAGTATAGTGATGAAACGCTCGACAAGGCCAATACATCTAATCAGATAATGTTGGCAAGTGATAAACGCTTTGACAGCCTTGATAGACGTGTTGGCATGGCCTTTTGAAAGAATGAAAATCGATGGCCAATCGATGACACATTTGTATTATGCCATAAAAGTGATAAATGCTTGTCTCAGATTTTATGCTCCAAAAACAAACGAAATTTATTTGAGGTACCAATTCGATAGGCTTGACTTCCTTTTTGTAGACATTTAGCTAACAATTCCAGCAGATTATTAGAACAAAGTGTTAGAAGTTGACTAAAATTACTTACATTTGTTAACTAAGTTAGATGCATAAATTATAAGCTTTAAAAAAATCTCAATCATTCTGTCGTAGAAACTGATGATTAATCGTATGAGTAATAAGAAAACTTTGACTTCCATCATGGTTTTTCCATTCCTTGATTTCGATTTCAATATCGTTAAATCGCAGACTAAGTCACATCAGATATTTGCCAAGATTATTCTTCATAAAAGAAATAGAAAAGACGAAAAGCAAAAACCAAGGTTTTTAATTTCAATTTCCGTTGGCTTTTGTGTCATCTTGATTGACAAATTGAAACAAATAGCTGGAGGTAATTCAAATGTCTGATATCTCTTCATGTTGTCCCATCTCCTCCTGGTCCACCATATGGATATTGATT
The DNA here is from genome assembly GCF_018902025.1 of Drosophila willistoni. Classification (NCBI taxonomy): domain Eukaryota; kingdom Metazoa; phylum Arthropoda; class Insecta; order Diptera; family Drosophilidae; genus Drosophila; species Drosophila willistoni. Next base: position 28,734,585 of record NC_061086.1, on the reverse strand, counting down.
TTCCCAGAGTGAAGTAAGTACATTTTGAGCCAAGCAGTTGATGTTATTTATCAATTTTAGTCATTTAATGCAAAGAATTGCTCATAGTTCTGTTGTCTGTCTGTCTGTTTGTTTTGTGTGTTTATCTGAGCTGCATTATTAATGAAACAAAAGCCTTAGCCCCAGCGGAAGCGAACGAGAGAGAATTGTTGAGAAATAAATGAATTCGTTTCGGTGTGGACAGATGTATCATGTCATAGAAAAGGCAAAAACAATGATAAATTAATTAACTTTCTTTCTCAAAAACAAAAAAAAAAAAGGGCAACACGTGCTAATCCTCATTGTGTATGAGACGTGAACGGAACATAACCAGAATCTTGTTAGGCTAATTAAATCAAGTTAAGGGAATTACGAATTACGTACAGACTTACATAAATTTTGTAAATGCCGCTCTTTAAGTTTAAAGTCACATTAATCTTTCACTGATTAGCCAAGTGGAACGCATAATTCTCGTATACTGGCAAATACAAAAGCCATTCAAAAGATAAGAATAGAGTGAAAAGTAAAGTCTTGGGCCAACACCTTGTCCGTGGCACCGTTGTATAATTACAAGGCCGCACTCGAGCGACAAGCGACAACTGCACTCCTATCAGAAATTAATTCTCTCAAACAATGGCGCCATCCACTGGGGGATAATGACAGCAGACAGGAATCAGAACTTGGCAATCAGGATACCAATTCGTTTCACAAACAATGCCGCACAAAAAAACTTTTGCGCTTGCGTAATAATGTAAGCAAACCGCGGAAGCTGGTAACAAAACCGCCAAACAGAAGTTCGACATGTTTGCCATCGTTTCGGTTAAAGGCGAAATCAAATTTCTAATTAGAATGTCTAACAAAGCCCTCGAACCAGAGTTGTTGAGGAATGGTGTTGACTGCATACACGTACATATACATGGCTGATTGTGTAATTTGATTAAAATTGAATGGGCACAAATGTTGAACCTGCGAAAGAAAACAAAGTTAAAGTTTGGAATCGTCAAACAATTAAGTACAATTGAAACCAAATGTATGTAGTTAATAGGCAGAGTTAAGGAAACCTAAAAAAGAATCAAACTAAAATTCTTAAGGCATTGTCTTTGTTAAATACTAAGGATCAATCAGAACATTATAATGCCAAGCAGTTATAGGCAAATGAATAATAATTATTAATTAATTTGCTTTCCTAAAGCCAAAAAGCTCTCTATTTATTGCGAGGGCACAAAACAGATATGTCTATTCAAAGATTTCAATAGGAAATTTTTCTACTTCTTAATATAATTGGCCTTTAAATTCCCTTTTCAAAAACACAAACTGTTAAAAAATTCAAAAATTCAAGTTCTGTGATTCTCAATCAAAAAGCATAAGTAAAATAAAAGTGGATTAAAATTATTTATATATGAGTATTTCTAACCTACTTCATTTAATTGCTGGCACTTTCAGTTTCGTCTTGTCATATTTTCAAACTAAATATGAAACTTTTCATAGTGTTTTGGCTAAAAAGTTTTGCCGCTCTAATTGCATTTCATACGCCTAGTGAACTTTAAGCCACCTTTTCTTCCTGCACTTTTCCAGCCTACACATTTTAAATAATCTTACTGTATTTCAGATCCGCACTCAAAAACTATGACAGTCGTCCGTCATCACAGACACACACACACACACTTACACACATGACATTTACATTTACACACACTCATATAAGCAGACATATCACATTCAACTATTTGAACAGAAAATGTGCAAACTTTTACAATAAATCACAAATTTTGTTTCACATTACAGACAGAGGCAGAAAAGTTTTTATGTGATTCTTTTCCCATTTTGTTGTTTTTTTTTTTTTGTTTTTTTTTATTTTAATTTTAGTTCAGTTTCTGCCACGCCAAATGGAAATTTGTTTACAATGCTGTTGACGCTGATGCTCTGCTCTGCTCGAAAATTGCTGCCTGCATTTTCGAATTTTGGAGGAAAAACATGCCTCTGGCTCTACACTAGGATACCCAGAGCTACATACATGTATATGTATGCTTTTCCCAGGGCCAAAAGTTTGAATATAAATTGCGCAAAGTTTCCCCTCCCTGCTACCAATGGCTACGAGTGCGTGAAAATGTGGCAAAATGTGTGTTTAGTTGGTTTACTTTAACGTATTTCAGGCCTTAACAAGAAGAGACCAGCTAACAAGTGCAACAGTTATTATAATCCCATTTGACAGGTGTAACACCAAAGCTCATGCAGGCTCCATAAATTGCTTACTTTAGAGCTGCGTTTAATCAGTTATTAAATTGTTTGCTTGGAGAAAATTCGTCAGGCTTACAGTCAAATGCACATGGCACTTCTGGCTGAAGGTAGAAAAGTATTCTCCCAGTCCAGACCCTCGCGCCATACGTATCCAACTGGCTCTAACTACGACTACATCTAACAATCCATTGAGCACATTGTGTGCGTTCAGCTATAACACAAACAACATTGCTAAAGCCAGATGGAAGTGGAGCAGACGTCTGCACTGAGAGTACAGTGGAACTGCCGTAGGTTAGATTTAAAATGCTAATGCTAAATATGGGCGAAAAAAAATCATGGAGATTACCTTTAAGGACTTAAGGAAGAAAAAACGAATCCATTATTATTAGTAAAATTATTATTATAATGCCAACCAATTCGAAGTCAGGCGTTAACCCTTTTCTATTTGAATCTTATTAAGAGTTAAATGATATTCTACTTAATTAGTTGTCTTTTTCTTTGCATTGCACTAAAAGTTCAGAAATCTTTTGATTCCACTGCTGGATGTTCAGTCGATGGCTTCATTGCCTCGGTGGGAGCAATCAAAGTCCGTGACGAATGAACGATTTAACGATTATGGCGATAAAGAGATTTATCGATGAACAAATCAACTGAAACAATACATATACATACATACACGCACACACACAAAGCCATACAAACACACACAAAACACTTCTAGCCGCGCCTTTAGAGACTTCCTTCCGCTTTTATGCGCGTGCCAAAAAAAAATAGAAGAAGACCCTGAAAATGGTGGGCGAAAGGCGTATAGGATGCGAGGGGCGTGGCTAGCCAGCAGCATTCGCGTGTGTTTTATTGAGCACTTCATTGAGCGCTCACTTGAACGGTATATGGCGACGATTAAAATCGATTAAGTCCATTCAAAGCATAAATCAGCGAAGGGAAGCCAATTCAATCTTTTTGTATGTATCTGTATCTGCCAGTTGAAGGTCAGTTGGCCATTGCCAGTGATGAATGGGCCAAGTTAACAAATATTTATGCCATCTAAAAGTACTTACCACAAATATAGAGTGCTTTAAATGGCTGCAGAGTGGTTGTATCCATCTTTGAATAGTGTCAAACTTGTCCCATTTATCATTTTCGTATGTTTGATGATGATGATTTTCATCCCCAAAGAGAAAGCCGCCGAGCAACGTAAGCAACTACCACCAGCAACTGAAACAAAATGCAATCCATGGATAACTGGTAGCTTAAATGCAAATATTTTATTTATATCTGTATCAAAAGTTGTTTATTGTTTTACAATATGCATACATTCATTCAGAACTGTTGCACAAGTGCAATCACAAAAGTATCCTTTATGAATTTCGGTCGAAACTCTTTGTGGAGTATATTTCTAGGTAAGTAAACAAAAGGCTGTCACAAACAGAGTGTAAATGCGAAATGTTTCTCTTATTGGCCATAACTTGAAGTTGAATTACATGAATGGTCAAAGCATCGATTTTATTGGCAACAGTTCAAGGATAGTAAAAATAACCTCAGATTAAAGCTCTCTTCATTTATTATTCTTTTACAAAAAAGTAATTCTCATGCATACTTTAAGACTTAAATTGTAGATACAATTATCAGCACTATAAGTAGAGTAAGTAGAAGAAACGATGCTCGTTTGCCAGCTTGTTGCATTTGCCATGCGACTTACTGCAGATGCCATTGGCACATCTCGCTCTATGGCCCATAAATATTCATAGCAACTAATCGGTTTATGGCTGCCTTGGCATAATCGTATGCAATTCGCACGTCTTCAGACCATGCAGTTGGATTTTCCATTTCTTTATTTAATATGCTTCTAGTCAAGTTTGATTCTCATATATGTAGCCATTTGCTTGAGCCACGAACAGTGGAGAAAAGTTTCTCCATCTTACAGTTCAATGCGATCTAATTAACTTTTATCATTTGGTTTCAATTAGTCGGTAATTAAGCAACTGTATGGTTTAGTAATATGTCGAGTATTTTAGACACAAAAATAAAAGAAAAAAAGTCAGTTTTTTTGCCACTCACTTTTTTCTTTCTTTGAAATCTTCTTGTCTTTAACATATTAATAATTTGCTTAAAATGCCAAAATAAAAAAAGGTGAAGGCACTTCAAACGCTTTCCGCGTTGGATACGATGTAGCTCTGTTGCCCGGGTAATAAAATATTTGTCGAGCGCCATTTACAAAGTCATTTTCAAGCTCAATGTACTTTGAAAATAATGCTTACCATCTGCCTTTCACCTGTACTCCAACCGCCTTAGACTAAGTCCTAGCCAGGCGAGTCCTTGGGCCCTTATAGAGGAGCTAGTAGCTGTTGTTCTAGTTTTTATTGCTCTCGCATGCCATTTTATGGTCTCGTTTTAGCTTGTTTTTCTTTTTTCTCTGCCCAGGTGTGGGCGTGGCCGTACGCTCTTTGAGGCGTTAGCATCGGCTTTTGTCGTTTGCCTTGCGAAACACGTGCTTTCATTTAAAATGTCATAAATATGTCGCGTATGGGCCCCAGCATTTTCTTGCCGCAAAGAAACACTTTTCTCTAACCAGCTTCTGTTTTTTTTTTGTTTTTTTCTTTCCCTTTTGTTTCTTGACATTTTTGCCAAAGCATTCGTATATGTATAACTTATATTGCATTTTTATTGAATATTTTTCATTGTTTCAAGATTTACCAAGCGTGACCAAAATGCGAAAAGAGTCACCAAAAAGGCTAAAAAATTGTAAAGGATTTTCTAGATGCGCATATATATTGATTCAGGCCATATAAGAATCGAATTCTAGGGGGTTATCGAAAGGAATCTAGAGCTGCTGCAATGAAAAATGTATCACATATATACATTTTGTCCTTCCATCAACTTTTAACCCCGAGATAATCGACAAGAAAATTTAAAAATAGTAAAAGAAAAGTTTAATAACATAAACCTGGACTTTATCCAAAAGTCTATTATATGTTTTCGTGGCTAATTTTAGCTTTATTACCACAATTTTAAGGACCAATTTTTCGCACTTCTCGGAGATTGATTAAACCAGTGTTGAAATTTTCAAATTTCAGCAACACCTGCGACTTGAAATCGTTTTGTGCGGGCAAAGTAAGCTGAAGAGAGATGCGAAAAATAATTGTGCCTGGGGCTTGTACTGACCCGTGGAGCTGCCTGCGGTTTTGTGGGCTCTTTGGCTGGCACTCATGATGTTGGAGCTGGTTTTTAGCTATCCTCTTTATGTCTGCCTTTTGTCGCCGGGCATTGTTTTTGCTGCTTGACCATTGTTTAGTTTTGCATCCGTCAACAATGTTTGCTCTCTCCTTGGCCAAAAGCCATTGTTTTCATGGTGAAAATTCTTTCATTTCTTTTTTTTTTTTTTTTGGTTTGCTTTGTTGTGTTTCTGTTACTCTTTGGGGTAAATGTTGGCACGCTTTTTCCACTAGCGTGGCGAAAACGAAGCCTTTGACGTGGTCGATGTGGCTTTTAGCCATAGGCAAAGGCGAAGATACAACTTCATTATGAGTTTATTACACACACAGAGACTCCTTGGCAGGAAAGAGAACAATTCAGCTAAGAAAATTAACGCCCATGTTGAGATTATTTCTAACTTAATGTCGTCGTCTGGTCCCAGACTTGGCCTCAGCCCCTCCGTCTTTAATCACGGGTTTCCCTTTCGTGGCATTGTGTCTAGTGAAATTGAGTCTCAGACTCATCCCTCTCCTTAGGCAGGAGGCAGTGAGGCCGCGTAGTTTGCATTAATTTCACGTTAATTTTACGCGATAATAGTCGAGAGTCGGACGCTTCCATATTGTTTTAATGGCAAGATAAAATGTTCTTAATGGCATCTATTACAGATTTTATTTATGCACTTGAAAATCACATTAAACGTAATTATATTGGAAAGTTCCATGTAAAAGGAATTTGCCACAAACAAAAAATACAAAATGGAATTCATTCCTTTGCGTATAATCAATTTTCAATGACCAGAGTCAATTCGAGGAAATTCCATTTTATGGCCATTGTTACTAAAAAATTCATTCATTCCATTTGCTTTCATGAATTTTAAAATTTACTTAACATAATGTGCAAATAAAGGCTTCAATATCCACTTCATCATAGAGATTTTATAATGCCAAATGCAAGGGGATGAAAAAATTCAGAAAATATTGATATCCTTCGGAATGTTAACTCCAAACCTATCAATCTTATCTTAAGGATAAGTTATATTATATTTTTAAAGCAAATTTATTTCAAACTTCTTTCATAAACGAACTAATTGCTTAATTATTGTAGCTTAAAGTTAATAATGACCAACTGATCTGTTGTTTCCTATCTGAAAGTAAGATAATCTGTAAAACTGGTTAAAAAGTTAAGCATGAAACATTTACCCCTTTGAAATGTAATCAATATTTCTGTGAACATTGACTATTATTAACTAGAGGAATTCCTTTGAAAAGTTCTGCTGACTCACAGGGAGTTTTCAAGCATGACTAGGCAAAAGCGTAGAGGATTGAAATTTGGGCAAATCCAAAGTTAGCTTGGCCCTTTTCATTATGTTTATTTGCTGCACACAACTAAATGTCGCCGGCATGGCCAAAGCCAAGGGACGTCCGTGCAGGGGAAAGGACACGACTACTACTATGTAGACCTTCAGTGAATTCTAATTATTCATTGTCGACGCGCCGCTCACGCTGACAGCAAAAACAATGCACGCACTCAACTGTGAAAACTGCAACAATGCGCCGCATTCCACACCCAGACAGAGATGGAGTGGGACAGCAAATGAAAGGGATAAAACGGGAGGGAGACATTGGAGTTGGAGTAGGGATAAAGAGAACACGAGAAATATGTTGGGGAAGAGTGGAGACGCACAAAAATAAAAAAAAAAGTAAAAGCTTTGGGGCAAGGATTTTGTTCATGGGAAGGCAACATTTTTTACAATTTTCTAGTCGTTATTTACCCATTGTTTTCCATTGTTGTCATTGTGGCAAATGCAGATACAAATGTATCTGTAGTTGTATCTGTATTTGTATTTGTTTCTGTTTGTTATGGCAGCAATTTGCAGCATTTAGCCCAAGTCCATTTAACTTTAATGCACTTGTCCATTGAAGTTACGGCAATATATTCGCTCCATTGGCAACAATCAGTAAAGTACTTACATATGTATTTCACTTGCCAGATAAGTTACAAGATTATCAATTCACAATCAATCAATTAGCCAATACTTGACTTGTAATAGTATACAAAGACGCTGAACATAGATCAGTTCCCAACACCAAAAATTAAATTGTTAAACCGTTTACACATTCGAAGAATTTAAGCATTCTACAATTTTGAAAAAAATACTTCGGTCTAATAATTTTCTTGTGACTTCGACATTTCCCTTTTGACCCTAAAGGCTGTGATTAGGTCAGCATCGTTAGAGGCAATTACAAACATTTGGCACTGGCCAACAAACAATTAATGAAATTTATTTATTTTGGCTTCAAGCCAAAAGTTGATGTCCAATGCTAAGCTTTCATTTTTATGTCACTTTGGGGTGAAGTAAGCAATTGCTTTCTAATTTTTCATCATAATTGTTTAAAAAATTCGATGTAAAAACAACAAAATTTTGGTTTTAATTCATGTGTAAGTTTTAGGCATTTAAGTTGATGGCGTTTCCGTGTTAACCATGGCTGTTCCTATCTTTTGTTTTGCTGTTTAGATGCATACTGTTGATGGTACCGCTGTTTAACAGACGAGTGCAGTCAAAATCCCAGTAGTTCCTTGTACGTGGAGTTCCATTGAATGACAAAAGAGACCAACCATGGCCAGCAGTAATGGAGTCGTTGTGAATACAACATCGCCCATGGTCGGTCGTCGTTTGCATCGCGATGTGAATCGTCTAATGGCCTCGGCTCATCGTACCACAGTTGATGATGATATGGTTAATTTGAATGTACTCTTCGAGGGACCGATGGGTACTGCCTATTCGGGTGGCGTTTGGAATGTGAGTGTGGTCATGCCACAGGACTATCCCTTGAAGTCTCCACGTGTGCGTTTCGTTACCAAGATATTGCATCCAAATATTGACTTTACTACAGGTCTAGTATGCATGAATGTATTTAAGCAGGCCTGGTCGCCTAGCTATGATCTAGTTAACATATTTGATACGTTTCTGCCTCAATTATTGCGAAATCCGAATCCTAACGACCCATTAAACTATCGTGCTGCCGCAATGATGAAACGCTCTGAGCATGCCTTTTATGAACAAGTCATTGTGTGTCTCAAGATGTATGCTCTGCCCAGTGTTATGCCCAATCGGGCCCAGAATGGAGATGAACTGGAGAAACGTTCATCGGATCTAAGTTTATCAGACCTCCTGTCCGATCATGATGAATGAAAGTTGGCCAAGTTGGCCTCTTTGTTATGTATTTTTCATCTTTTATCTCCTCCGTTTATATATATATATATTTTTTTTTGGAAATTGCGTACAAGGGCATAGTGAAAATGTTTGTGAAATAAAAACGAAACAATTGGAATTTAATCATCGACTCTTATTGACCATGACCATGTTGCGTTCTATTTTAAATCAATTGAACACGTTGTGGCCAAAATTCAAAATTTCTATTGGCCAGGCAGCTTGAATTGGTGCGCTCATGTGGAAATAACAATTTAATTGTGATAATTGTGCCTCGACAGGCAGCACAGACAATTGCATTTGATGGGGAAAAACGATGAGTGAAGGACGATGCCGTTGTCATGGAAAAAGTGAGTTGGAGTGAGATGAAGATAGTTCTTGAGTTATTGAAAGATAAACATTTGATGAATCAGATTACGACATGGTTCATTGACTCTCTTATCTTTTAGATGACAAACAAATAAATTCCAAATCATTTATCTGCGTTTAATTTGTAACACGAGACAAGTAGGCAGATACATTCATTTATAGCCATAGTAAACTGATTGTTGAAGTACATTGAAACAAGGAAACAGCAATAGAGGGTGTCCAGTCGATAAACTTCATTTAAAGTTTAAAGAAGAAATATAAGTACCTATTAAAATTTAAGTATCAAATCTTTTTAAGTTTTCTTTCACTTCCATTAGATACTATTTTCCTAGTCCTTTTGCCAAAGGAACAGCAGAAATTATAAAGGCAATTAGCCAAACGGTTAAAATCCTTGCCAATTTCGTCTCAATTATTGCATTTTAAAGCTGTCTGCAATCTCGAATTGTATTTTGTGTGGTAAAATTACTGCCGATTTCAATTTCCTTAGCCAATCAATACCAAAAAAAAAAAAAAAAAAAAAGAGGAAAATGAATGAAAAAGGCGATAATTCTGCTTGCTGACAAAATGAATTCGTCTGCCTGCCGAAATTGGTTTAATGCTGGCTATAAAAGTAGAATGGGCAATGGGAATTGTGCCACCTTTTTTTTGGTTTGTTGTTTCTTTTTTTTTCGTTCTGTGCCAATGCCAAATGTGAGTGGAGCATTGCCACTGTGCACTCTTCCAGACAGTTGAGCAGACAGAACCGAATTGAACAGAATCCAGACAACCAGAGGAGACTGGGAATTGGAAGATAGTGAGGCAAATTGTTAGAGCATGGAGGAGGCAATGGAAATGCGAGTGGCATCGTACTACCAAATTAGAATTTTTCTTTTGTGGCCCCACAAAATTTGTATGGAAAGAATCGTCGTTGACTTTCAATGACTTTATCTGTATCAGGGATTTCGATAAAGAAATGATGCCATTAGATGAGCATTCGATTGTAAGTAAAAGTGCACAAATAATGTCTGAGAATTGTTAAAAATTATATTGAGCAAACAGTGTTAGCCAATGCACTTGGCCAAATAGAAGAAAAGACAATTCGCGAGTGAGTTCAGTTTAGTATGAAATGCTTTATAAAGATAACAAAAAGAAAAACAAAACTAATTTCACTATATAAATCTTTGAATTTTAGATAAAGGATGTGAATTTTTAATTTTGTTTATGCCATTCAATGAAAAGTTTTTTACTTTTGGCCTTAAACAATGGTTCAGGAATTTCCTCCTGAAGAATATTAACCATGTTTCTTTTCAAAATACTATTTCCGTTTCCACCAACAGCTGAAAACCAGCTTCAAACATTTGCATCAAATCAAAAATTTTCGTAGACAGAACAAAAATAGATCATTTGTATGCCAATGGCCTGGCTTCCAAACTTGGAAGTAGACAAATATTTGTTAAGACATTAGAATATAAACCCCTAGAAATGAAGGACAAAGTTGAAGCTCCGTTTGGCAGCTGCTCTAAGACGTTTGTCTCATTTGGGAGAAAAGTTGAAATCATTTGCACGCTTCGCTTGCATTTTGTCTCTGCTCCGCTTTGCGTTAATTTATTCAAGTAAATTAACTCGGCTTTCGATGGGCCGTCGCAGGCGACTATACATACATATAGAGAGAAGAAAAGGGGCAGGAGTTGCTGTGGTTACATAGGAGTAAAGTGGCAGGTTCTACTCATTAGCATATTCTAATTAATTTATATTATTCCAAAAACTGCACCGAACTTAATTGCTATGGCCACTTAGTTAATGAAATTGAGGCAAGTGAAGAAAAACCAAAGGCAGAAATTATTTAAGATGAAACAGAAATGAGGAGAGAAAAAATAATAATACTTTAGTAGTTCATGTAGTTTCAACAACTGTCGCCCAGGATGCCAACATCTTTTTGAGATTACATAACATGCTAAGGATCTTCGCGTGGGTAACTCTATGGGTGGGTTTTCTGTGGTTGCTGTGCGGTGTTGAGTAGTGCGGAGGAGTGTGGTACGGTGAAGTGTTGTGGGGTGGTTGTGCGTGCCTTTCATTAAGAAACAGCAAAAGCAGCTAGTTGAAGAGTTTTGTTGCTGTTGTTGGCAAACAATTTTAGTTACTGTAACTCTCAGGACTTCAGGACTCCGGGAGTGAGGCCTTCTGAGTTCGAGTTAGTTATGACTGCCAACTTTCAGGCACACAATTTGCATTTGGCCAAAAAAAAAAAAAAAAAGGAAGAAAACTTTTGGTTTGAGTGTTTGTAAGTTATTTCTGTCTCTGGTTTCCTCATTTTCTTTCCATTTCCCTGTTGCTGTTGTTGTTATTGTTACAGTTGACACATGTTTTTTCTTTTGGCACTTCTTGGTCTTTCAATGGGGAGTCCTTATGTCCTTGGCTCTGCATTTGACACAATGCGGTCTTAGCCCGGCCCTACAGCTAATTTATGCCAAACAGTTATTCTTGTATACGAAACGAATTCCAAGCACCTTTACCTTTGTGTGTGGCCCGCATAAATGTCTTCTCTAGTTAATAACACAGCTCTGGCAATCGCCATCCTCCACCATCACCATCATCATCATCATTGTCATCCCATCTCTGTCCCCATCTTTCCGGCCTATCAGCCCTGTAGAACATATTCTCAGGTTTCTCCACTTAATGGTCCCTCTGTCTGTGTGGTTCCACTTGAAAGTTATCCTCAGGTTGCTGCTGATTTCTCGTGACCATTGTTTGCCTAGACAATTGTGACTTGGCTTGCCTTGTTTGGGTGTGGCTTGGAATGTGCATCCTCAGCCATTGACTCAGCCTCATCCTGTAGAAAGGTTGCCAAACAATGCAGGTGGTTCAATTACCAAGCCGTTTTACAGCATGTTTAGATGACAACGTTTGTTGTCCTTCCTTCTGCTGGTTGGCAAAGTACATAAAACGACTCACTTTGCTTGGTATGGTAAAATGCCAATAAAAGAACAATAGACTCAAGGGTTATTTTTAAACGTACATATATAAAGTTTGCACGAACTTGTTCATATAAAAATGGCAGCCCATTTTGTTTATCTAAAAATAACATTTTGAGGTCCATACACCTAAATTATCAAGAACGTGCCAATTTCTTAAGTTCATAAACTTAAATTCAGGTAAGTTCCATCTGAAGAGTTTCGCCAAGAATTGAACTCATTTGGATATCCAATTCTAGACTTTAGTTCCTGGTGATTATCTGGTGCTCGATTACATTCCCAGCTAAATGAGTTGACGTTTAATTTTCTACTTGCTTGTAAGCCCAATCCAGATTCATTTGGGTAAGTCTCTCTCAATTTAAATTGTCCCCATCAGATTCTAGAATGTAGACAAATCTAGCATACTAACAGAGGATGTGATTTCCAAAATAATTGCTTCAAAAAAGAAAAAATGAAAAAATTGTGAAAAATCGAAACAGTATCCGTTCAGTACTTGCGGCGACCTTGAACGAATCAGCAAACAGGCGAATCGAGTTGAACCACACAAAAAACGAAACAAAACCAGACCAAACCGATGAGAGTTCCACTTGCGCAATACCACAGTTTCCATTCAAATTGCTGGACATTAAGCGGATGTCGATAAATGAGATTGACAATGACAAACATGAAATCGAATGCAGAGTAAGGTTAACGCAAAGATGAAAAAGAATGCCAAGTTGAGTCAATAAAAATCGCTCCAAAATAAAATCGTGCTGAGGTCAAATGGCAAACAGCAAGCAAATGGCAAAAAAAAAAGGCAGAAAACAAAAAAAAAATAAAAGAAGAAAATCCTTAAACCAATGCCAAACGAAACTGTAGAGCGAGTAAGAGACGGGGCAGAGATTGAGTGACAGCTGGAACCTCTGGGTTAACAGATGGCAGAACATTTACGGTCACGGGTGGCACATGTGTCAACCAGAGGATGATTGGAGAGAAAGGGAATCCAACTGCCAACTGAAAATGACCAAATGTCAAGTGCACCAAGAGCAGATACCCCGCTCACATCCCTTAAACAGTAGCGGAGTCCAATATCCATCTAATACGAAAGGGGTTTAATTACACTTTAATTAGTCCTTATAAACAATAGTGATCGTAGTTTATCTCTTTCGGATGTTTTTTTGGGAAAACTAGTCTTTTAGTACTTCTTCTTTATTGGGAAGTTCCGCCACTGTCTTCACATCATCATGCTAAATCCCATAAGTTTGTTTGAACGAGAATTAAAGATACCCACTCCCCGCCCAACTAAACCAAACGAAGATGAAGGATTTGACTATGTATTCTGTATTTTGGAATAGCTGGCCACTTTTGGATGAATTGAATTTCAGTAAACATTGGCTACAAAGGGGACCTCTGTGCTCCAATCCAAACTGAGAATGGAGGTGGAACAGCGACTTTAGCATGTACCATTTGCATAAATCAAATTTGAATATGCATCGCTGCCTGCCACTGGCAAGCTGGCTAGGATTCTGGCCAGAGAGACAGCTAGAAAGTTGGAATGGTGGTACTACACAAACAGCATCTGCCGACTTCAACACCCGAAAGCATCTCTCATCAACCACACACACACACACACACTAACACCACGCACCCACCATATATACATACATATGCTCAACCAGGCAGCTAGATAAACACGTAAACAAAGCTTCATGGAGCGGTGTGTCGGGAAAGCGGAGGTTCCTCTAGGTACTCGGTTGGTTGCCATGTAATTGCAGCCATAGATGTACCTGTATCTATGCGTTTGGCTGTGTGTAGGCGCTCTCCCGAAAAACGCAATGGGGAATAAGCACGCATCCGAAATTACGCACGCTCGCCCACAACACAAACAGAGAAGCTGTGCTGTAAAGCAGCAAACAACCGGAAACGGAAACACACCAGACAAAATATATTTCGCATTTTTCATGCTTGAATATATAAAAAAAAAAATAAACAGGAAATTGTCACAGCGATTATATTAACAGCTACGCATCGATTGACCTGAAAACAATTATTTATTCTACAATTTTCTTTATTTATTATCACTTTCGTTTGATTTTGGTTGAGAAATTTCTGTTATTGCATTTGTTTTAGACAAAAAGCGTTTATTTTTTGTGGGAACATGCTAATTTTCTGTATTATCTATTCAATTATATTACCTATTTGAAATAGCTAATTGAAAATAATGTTTGTTTCAAATCCTTTAACGTAGCTGATATAGACAGCATAGTCGAAAGTTATTTACATAAAAGTAAGTTAATGGAAATAGTCGATTTTTTAAACAATCTTTATGTTTAGATTAACGAAAAAGACCAATTTTATGTACCAAATTATATACCCATTACATCTTAAAATAAAATTGAAGTATAATAAGTTGTGTGCATTGCTTCTAGGATTCACAATTGTTCACCTTTGACAATGGATTTCACCAATCAATTTCATACTGTGATTTCTGTCATTCTTATCCTTGTCCTAAACGCGAAAAGTGGCTTTCAGAAAACGATTGCTGAACTTTTGTCTGTTGTCTCCAAGTCGTCTCTCCTCTGTGATTTCTTTTACCTAGAGTTTCTTGCACATTAGTTGGAAAGTTTTACATGCAGCTAATTTACGATGCACATTCCACCGACATTCGCATTTGAAGTGCATTAACGCCTTGTTTATGGGTGAAGGTGTGGCTCACGCCCACTTGTCACCATTGCCTATTCCCTCTATGCCATGTGTGAAAATGAAATAATAAATTTGCCTTAGAAAAAGGCGAAAACCTTTTACAAATATACAATGTTAAACTTAATGTTAGTGGCACGACATGTACTTACTCGATGTATGTATGTAACTAGTGTGTGTGAAGAGTTTTAAAATTTTCATACAACTTTGACTTGATTAAGATAGTTAGTTACTTGCTCATTTTTGTGGTTTCATGTCTTTGGTGACAGCGAGTTACCTGTGACACAGGTTAAAACGAAATTAGTGTCAATTAGCCAGAGTTCTAGCATGACTGCAAATTTGGCAAATTTTACACGGAGAAACACAGAATTCGATTTCCTTCCCTAAATTTTAACCACAATGAAAATATTTCGTTGGTTTTTCTTTTATTAATAAGCTAATTGACAACAATATTAGTTAATAATTATTACATTACAAATAACTCTGGGGCTTTCCGCAACACTTATTTTTTGGAAGTTCCACTCATTTCAAAGCACACAACTCTTTAAGATCGATTAAATTCCTTATAGATCTGCATGGCCAGGAGGGAATATTCTATATAAAAAACGATATTTATTAGATTTTCTTGTCTTATTATTGTCGGCCAAACGATGAAAATTAGCTTGAATTTCACTTTGGCGTGGTGTAAATAAACTTTTTTTTAGTACTTGTATTAGTGGCCTTTGATAATGGATCCATCTGAGAGTCCATGTACGGTCTCGGCTTATTTTCGGGTTGACTGTTGGGTGACGCTGCCGGTCCTGGTGCGGGTGGTGGTGGCGGTGACGTAGCTGGCGGAGGTAGTGGAGACTCCTCTTTGGCGCCAAAGAATGGCATAAATGACGGATACGCATTGTTGTTATTGCCAGCACCACCGCCTCCTCCTCCACCACCACCACTCTTTCCTTTTCCAGATTTCTCAAAGGGTGTCATCATTTCCATGGGGAATGGATAGATTATATGGCACTGGCGCTCTGAGGCGATCGATGTTAGAATTTGCAAATGCCTCAACTAGAAAACAAAATAAGAAATATCAAAAACGAAAGGAACCTTTATGAACTTGCCTGCAATGTAATTTTATTCTCAGCCATGACATCAGAGGCATCCTTAAGAGCCTGCGACGCCTTCAGTTCACCCTCAGCCGATATTATCTTGGCTCGTGCTTCTCTATGAGCCTCAGCCTCGCTGGCCAAGGATCTTTGCAAGCTTTCTGGCAGACGAATATCCTTTCTGGAAACAAAAATTGAAAGATTAATATAAGCAGAATTCGATTCTTTCGAGAACAAACTCACAATTCAACCCTTTCCACTCTCACACCCCATCTCTCAGTTATGCCATCCACTTCATAGCCAATCTCTCGCGAGAGAGCTTCCCTAGAGGTCAGCAATTGAATAAGAGATTTCGATCCCACTATATTCCTAAGAGTCGTCTGGGCTATCATCATGGTGGCCTCATACACATTGGCCACTTGGATGACAGCATCCATCGGACTGTAGATGCAGTAGAAGAGCACTGCATCCACTCGGATCGTCACCGAATCCTTGGTAAGGATATCCTGAGAAGGCACCACTTCGCAAATGGTTCTCATATCCACAGTCATCCAAGTATCGATGCAGGGAAGAACCCATGAAATGCCAGGACCTCGTATACCCTTTCTGCAATGCATTTAGAAAACGTTTAGCAATTCAAGTCGGACAGAATGTAAGGGCCACCTGACTCGTCCCAGACGAAAGACTACCAATCGGTCGTGTTCCTTCACCACAGCAATACACAAGAAAAAAGCAATGGGAAAGAATATTATGGCCAGAGCTATGGAACCAAAGTACAGGATTTTCTCAAAAATCGTGTCCTCTTCGTCTTCAGCTAAAAACAAAATCAAACTCCTAAAATGCCCTATTGACTATTTCAATGAGCTACAAATAGAGAATCCTTACTGGTTTTTATAAATCTTTTAGGTTGTTTGTTGGGATCAGGTTGCTGATCTGGAGGAAATGCCCGTTCATTTGGCATCTTTCCTCCTGCAGCTGCAGCTGGAACCGCTGTTGGTGGTTCCTTGCCTTTAGGCGGAGATGAATCTTCGTAGGCGGCATCTTTTGTATCACGAAACGTGTCATCTTGGTTGCCAGGTTGTCCTTCATTTTGCCTTTGCTCGTTACTCATAACTATAAATTTTAGAGAAAGTTTTGGAAATAAAAAATATTACATATTTTGTTTATATTTTGAAAGTATTCACATAGAAATTGGGCTAACGAAAGAGAGGGGGAAAGAGAGAGAGTTAAATTATTCGAGAAAATGAGAAGAATTTGGCTTAATTAATTTTACAAAAAAAATCTAATATTTTAATTGCAATATGAAGCAAATCACGTTGCATGTTAATTTGAGACTCCCCCCAAAACAATCAAAAACTGTCGATGGGAATAAAATAAACCAATTTCCTGCCGCATTGCCGTTGGCTTTTGGTGGTTGGGTGATTGGGTGGTCGGCGGTCGGCGGTCACCACAGGCGCGGATATGTGTCGAAAATTGTTGGCATGAAAAGCAAAAACTTTTCGCCCCAAAAGTTGTGTAAATGTGCGGATTTCTGGTAGTCGGAAACATAAATTTCAATATAACCGAAAAATGTCACACTTCCGCTTGCCCGCCAGCCGTTGCCGCGCACCGAAACCGAAACCAGGCAAAAAGTACAAATTGAAATAGAAACAATTTCAAGCGGTTTCCATATTTTCCTCTGCACGTTTTAACCCAATTTTTGGTGCTCATCGAGCCACGTTCGTTTTAATTGAGTCCGCCGTCCTTCAGCCTCTCTCTCTCTCTCTCTCTGTCTCTCTCATCTAATTATACAATATAATATTGAGGATAATATTTTGTTCTTCTTTCAGGCCCATCTCTATGCAGACACGACATTGTGTCACGTCCAGAGCCAAACATTTCGCCAGGAGTCACAAAGTGAGTGTTGAAATTGGAAACTCTGTGTGAACGAAGTTCATTTTTTCCTGTCAGATTTTTGACACGTCGACGCTAAAGCAGTCATGCGAAAAAATACTACATACTTTCCTTTCGTTTTATGCTCGGTTTTCTCGTTTCTTTTGCCGCTAGAAATCTTAAAGAAGTGGCTGGCTTATGGGGTAAAGTAAGTACATACATATAGCATAGTATGCCACTTCTAAGTTGATTGCGGCTTGGCCTTGCTGCTGCTCTAAGGCTCTTTGAGTTTTTAGTTTTCAGTTTTAGTTTGAGCAGCTGCAGGAAGGCGAAAACGGAAATTTATGAGCACTAGCGCTGTTTGCGCATTTCCCTATTTGTCTGGGAAGTAAGCAATTTTTCCATTTACCGTGACAAGAAAAAGGAAATGAATTAAAAATGATTTCGAGACCATTAGCCAAACTGCCACCAGACAATATTCAATTTATTGAAATCACACGAATTCGATTGACTTTTTAAATACTTGAAAATGTTTTCGATACACTTTTCAGTGTTTATAGCGTTTTTAAACGAAAGTCCTATCAGTTTACCTAACACGTACTAGTTTGTACATATGTATGTCTATATCTAATATCCAGCACATGGCCATTTGGTATGCTTATGGTCAAGCTCATAATGGGACCGCAGCTTAATATGCGATGCCACAACATCGAGAATTTAAGGGCCGACAGAGTGAGTGGAGGATAAAGAGGATGTCCATGCCAATGTAGAAGTGGCCTACAAGTGCTAATGAAAACGAAAATCACGCGTACGCCAAATGAAGTTAGTCGTCCATGTGCCTGAGCTAGAATAAACTGCCAGGCATATGGAGAAGGAGATGAGATGAGTTGGGATGGGATGGGATGGAATGTCAGAAGAACCGGGTCAGAGTGCGGCTGGGGCCAGCTGGATAATGCACTTTGAATGCACTCGCCGCAGAAACCGAAAAACCCAAAACAGAAAACACATAACCAAGACCAAACCTCAACCAAATGAATGAATGAGTTGCAAGACAGGATATGAATGGGGCCAAAACGCTTGAGTATCATCTGTAGGCCAAGACAACAAAAACCAAAAAAAGAAAAAAAAACGAAAAGAAATAAAAAACTCAGCTAAATGACCTCGTTAGTGGTAGTTGCTGTTGTTGTTGTTCTTCTTCTTCTGTTGCATGTCTACATCCATGTATCGTTTTATGTCTGTCTGCCCTTTT
This sequence comes from Drosophila willistoni, assembly GCF_018902025.1. Taxonomy (NCBI): domain Eukaryota; kingdom Metazoa; phylum Arthropoda; class Insecta; order Diptera; family Drosophilidae; genus Drosophila; species Drosophila willistoni. The sequence continues at coordinate 28,715,718 of NC_061086.1, read as the reverse complement.
GTGCTCTGCTCCATAAATTGTAGCCCAAAAGGACATACTAAGACTCAAACCCAACGAAGAATTGCTAAAAACCATTAAAGGATTTCTCTATCAATTGAAGCGACAAATTCATGGAATTTAAATAATTGTGTGCCAGAGACTGTGTGTTAATATACGTGTTTGTGTGTGTGTGTGTATGTGGAATCATTAGCAAGACATTTGTATGACTTGAGCCCTCCATTTCGAGTCCTGTTTCGGCTTATGTTTATGTATATCAAGACCGTATGTCGAGCATAAATTAAGTAAGTCAAACCCAAAAGAAAAAAAAAACTTTGCGACAAGAATGGAAAAACAAACATGTTAAAAACATGTGTTGCCGTATGTTTAACATGGGACTTTTAGTCTACATCTCAAGTTTGTTATATTCCGTATACTTTTCGTTCTCTGTTTTTAAAGAAATCAAACTTTTTATGTTAGTAGGTTTAATCTGTCAATTTTGTGATTATGGGAAACGTTTCTTCATGTTTATATCTGCTTGTTTTAAGGGTAACAAATCAGTTTCTTGTAGCAATTTTTGGTTGCTGCATCGTAGTTTAATGCAAAATGCATTACTGAAATAAAATGTCCCTAAGAGCCTTTTCATTACTAATCCTGCAGTTTGTTTCTGCAAATCTGACAACGATTTGCTGTTAAGTGTTAAGGACAATATAAAGCACTTGCTTGATATTTTTTTATACTTTCGTTGTCGATCAAACAAAAGACGAGTCATGCTTGAAGGAATTTAACTAAACTTCCTAACACAACAAAGTCTTTGCCAGTCACCTGAATTTGTTTTTTTGTTTTTGTGGGATGGCGTGAGTCCTTTTGTCCCTGCCTTATCTTTATCCTCCATTCACAATCGCAATTTTATCTGAAGAGAGTGAGAGCTAAGCTGGCAATCGTTAATGCCAACACATTTTCACTTTTTTTGCACCCAGTTGGCAAATTTACGTATTCTTTTTTTCTTGAACCAGAAAAAAAAAGACAAAATCCAATGCCATTGCCATAATATTCCACCCTCCTGCCGTAAGGAGTCGTTTCATGCATTTTGTGTAAGCGGACAGCAAATCCTTACGGAAAAAATGGGATTTTATTGCTCAAATGCTCCTGTTGCTTGTTCTGTTTCCGGTCTAGAATTTTATCGGATGTCTCCAAAATTTATGTGGAATGGGCCATGTCCTGGATGATGCTCAACTCCCAACACTCAGTTTCTGTGACTTGAAAGATTAAAAGCTTCACTTATTCAACATTAATTTATTTGCGACATGCTTGGACTGTTTGGACCATGCCTTAAATTGGTAAGAATTTTGCGGACATAATTTAATTTATTAGAAACTTTTACTACCACAAGGACTATTGAGTTGGCCAATCTTTAGCCAGAGTCTTCGGCCATTGCCATTGCCGTTGTCCTGTATTCAATTTTGTCTCTGACATTTGTCGATATCTCAAGTCAGCTGTTCAGATTTCCATGCCTTGACTCTTTGTTGTCAACTGCGAACAATAAGCGAAAAAGAAGAGAAATTTAATGAAATTTCAAATTGCCACTCTTCTTTTTCTCTTTCACTCTCTCTCTCTGTGTTTTGCTCTATCTCTGCTTTTTACTTTGTCTGTGTATCTGTCTGCCGTGTCCATGTCTGTCTTGCGTGCATTCGTGGCCATGTTCATGTCCTGTCTCTCGTCTTCCATCTGCCGTCTCACTGTCTCTGTCTCTGTCCATGTTTCCTTTGTGCTCCAGTGACAGCTGCTCATTTCACGCTTGATAATTTCAATGAATTTTTGTGCCCACCCAAAGGAAGGAGACTCCATTACCATCTAACACCCATAACAAGAGCATTTGTATGCTGCTTCATTAATTAAATTTGACTTTTATGCCAATATATATGTATATGAATAGTTCATAGTTTCATTTGTTTATGCAAATAACTGAACTAATCTCAATTATTTACTTCAGCGACTCAAAGTAAAAGCATCACTTGACACTGACTAAAACAAATTTAACTTTGGGGTGATTTGTCTATCAACCTTTTAGATAAAACAAGATGCTCGTTTTAGACACTTTTACACGAACTTTATTTACATAATAATTAAGTTTAAATCCAAAGAAACACAAAAGTATTTTGAATTATAATTCATACGTAATACCGCAATTAAATTTAAAAATTTAATAATTTCGTTTTTTTTTTCTTTTAATTACGCAGCTCGCATTTCTCTTGCTCGACGAGCATCAATCATATTTCGTTTTTGACCGTTCCAGGGTCGCACTCGCAATACATCATCGTTTCTAGCCGGCAAGTAGGCATAAAAGTTGTTAATGCCGTAGCCCCCCTTCCAAAACTGGGCGCCCATGAAGGACCAGCAGAAGGCAGTGTGATGCATCAGTTTTTCATTGAGAGCACGATTATATGAAGTTTTCAACTCGTTGGCCATTTTATCAATTTTGCCACGATTGACATAGGTCGTTTTTTGGCTCTGGTATGGCTTTAAATTTACAGATGGCGGGGCCCGTTGCAGTTTTCTAACCGCCCTAAAGGCAAGTCCGGCATATTTCATGGTGGCCTCGATTTCTGCTTGCGAATAGGTTTTGCCATAGCGTCGTTTTATCCACTCAAGCAGCATTATGATCTTGTGTGAATCAGGAAAACCGGCGAAGACAAAGCGCGGATCCTTACGCAGTATGGCCATGCCATCGCGCAGCATTGTTTCCATAAGATTTTCATCGTTGGCATCGTAGTAGGTACGATTGTACGTTAGTTGGACATCGTTAGTATCTTTTTTATAGGTGATGGGTTGCTCCAGTGAAATGGTGCAAGCTTTGTCGAAGGTTTTTACTGCATTTTGCCACATGGCCTCGGCACACTGTACAATCGCCTCGACGACACTGGCACGAGTGCATTCATTTGGTTCCCTGCAAGTGCAACCGCCTTCTGTGGATGATAGTGCTGGTTCTGATGGAGCCTTAAGAGAACTCAACGCCTGGCGATGTATAACTTGAATGGGTTCCAATGGTGCGCAGCACTGATGAAACGTTTGGTGATAATTGAATACATACGGCTGATGTAATTGCTGCGATCGAAAGTATCTGCTGGACGTCGAAAGTTGAGTTACTTGATCGGCAGGTTCCAATGATTTGCAAAATTTTACACATCTCGGTCTTGTCGAAGTCTTCTTCACAGAACCAAGCAGATATACTGGGCAGTCAGCTTTGGCTGCATCATCAGCGCGAGACAAATCATCACATCGTTTTTCTTGACCACCTTTACATCTACTTTGTGCTTCGATATTTTTAATCTCACTCACAGGGGACGTTGCTTTAATCTTCAGGTGGGCAATGGGATCATAATCGTCCATTCCAATAAGGCACTTAAATTTACTGTCCTGGGCCTCTGTCTTCACCATGGAATATTCACAAAGTTTACAATCCTTCACTAACATCGCATCGGTATATTGCATTACTTTCAATTTCTCCCAACGTTGAGTGTATTCCTCGACATCTTTATTCAATTGATCGATAATTCGTTTCTTTCGTTCCCTATTCTCCCTGGCGGTGACGTCAATCAATTCGAGGAAATTTTTGTGGGCCTTGACTGTCAGCTCATCCCTGATCAATTGCTCCTGCTTCAAAGCTTCTCGATGAGTAGTACAAAGCCTTTTCTTATCAGAGTCTGTTATTTGATGCATGCCGCAGTTCCTATGCCAGTCCTGCAAAAGGGTAGTTAGCATACGATAAATCTCACCCTTCATTGGGCTAAGCGGGTAGGAGGCAAACCAGGGATGCGCACTATTGAACTTATAGTTGGGCTTCTCGCCGCAACGCCAAAAAGGAAAGTTTACGGAAATATCATTTTTTTTGCTCAGCTTGGTTGTACGAATTTGTTTAGGTCTGGGATGTTTCCAGAAATAGGGCAAAGTATTAGTCTTGACACCATGGCGTTTGACTGGAGGCCGTGTTTCAGTCTGTCTTAGCATAAGTCTCTTCTTTTTGTCCAAGCGTGCCTGACTTTTATGACTTAGATGTCCTGCCGGCAATATGCGATCGAGCTCATACAATGTCATATCCAGATCCAAATGCATCACGCTGGACATCAAAACCTGTTCATTATATGTGTATTCAGTGCGGTTGCACTTATAGAAGCCTTCCCAGAGGAAATATAAAAAAGCCAAATCGCTGCCGCGGCTCATGTTAATTAATTTCTTGAGCGACATTTGGTTAATCAATGGAGTAATGCCCAACTGGACGAGGCAAGTATGCACTCTGTATGTGCTGCCCTGTTCCCCATCATCTCGCAGAGCATTGGTTAGGCCCGATAAGGCATCGATTTGACTCATTGAGAGCTGTCGATACCATAAGGCCACATCATGCGATTTACGGAAATCATGAAGAATGTCTTCGGAATTCCTTTTGGGGCTTGAATCTTTTTTTGCGGCTGCCATCGGTTAATTTGTGTAAAACTTGAAATTTGGCTAAAAGTATTTTCTTTTCTATTATTTTTGTATTTTGTATATTGCTCTTAAAATCTACTCAAAAACTAAACATGATTTGGTTATCTCGAAGGAGGTGGAAATTCAAATGTGTCAGTTACTAGTCAGGGCCAACTTTTTATAAAATTTATATCTGATATTTTCATTCGAAAATCCTCAATGCAAAACTATTTTCTTCTCTGTTTTATTTTCAATAATCCTTCTCCACAACAATCATTCACATGGCAATCAACAGGTCTCTCTTTTCCCTAACTTTCGGTGCACTTGTCAATTATTCTCAATTATTACTCGTACGATGCCTCACAAAATAATAGGATACACTGCTTCTGTCCCATTACGAGCACTCTGAATACAGTGGACAATGACAGATTAGTCTGCCACCAACGGACATTCATTTGCTCTCTTCGTGTTTTGGTCCATCCTTGGGGACTAATAACTTTATCCACCCCACCCATCAACAGTGCAAGAATATAATAGAGTAATTTTCTATATGCTCGACATGTGACGCGCCAGGATAATTGGCTGTCACAAGGCTGTGGACAACGAAGAAGCCAAAGATCTAGGGACCGAGACCCCGAGACCATATGCTACCACAGTGGCAGATTCTGCTGCACATTTGCAATCAGATAAAAATTTTGTTGCTATAGGAAGGATAGAGAGGGTGAGGGCAATAGAGGAAGAGAAGAGGAAAAAGGATGGAACCAAATCACATAAATTACTTTATGATGGCATCTCGACGATGGCATGAATCTCAGTCTGAGAGAAGGAAAAGTTTTTTTCTTTCATTTTTCTATTTTGTTTGTTTTTTTATTATCATTTCAGTTCAGTTCGGCCAGCACATGTGGTCACGGAGTAAAAAGTTCCCAACTGCTTGCCGACTGACTACTGCCACACAGTGCATCACAAAAGGAAGCAACAAAAGTCATTTCGAAGTTATTATGCCCCCAGCCTTCCAAGCCATCCTTTCATCCCTCTCCCATCTGCTCGACTCTGGATGGCCCGTGCCTTTAGTTCACTGGCCAGTTGCCATTTGTTTGTCGCTCTATAAAAAAATCCAAATGGAGGCGAGAAAACAAAAGTTTTAGTTCTTTGCCTGTGAACTTTTGTCAGCAAGCTGTGATAAAGTTTTGTTTCCCCTTTATTTCCCCCCACTCTTCTCTATATATGTATAGTATATTATATTATTCTTTTTGTGACTGGGCCCAGGCCACTCGGGCAATTTTTGACCATTTTGCATTTATTTGGTAATATTTTTTTTAGTAAAAAAAAAAAGTTTCTCATTTGGCGATATTGTGGAAAACGCAATTGCGAATAAATTTTCCAAGTTTTCAGTTACTTCTAAAGTTAAAACAATATCTACCATGCAAATGGTTAAAATTTTCTATACCTCTTGAAAGAATTAAGTTTGAAAAAATTCAGTGACAGCTTCTTTTAATTATTCACTGATGACGCCTTTTTTAATGATTCTTAAACTACAAATACTTTTTTATTTACCGTTACCTAAAAATAACTTAAACAAAGCAGGACTAAAGTTCAGGGTGTATAAAATCTATTTCTCTTTATTTAAATGTTCATATATCATTTTCTCTGCAAATGTTTTCAAAAATCATTTCTATAAATTGAAGATTCTCTTTAAAATTTCAAGTTATGAGAAGAGAAAAAGACAAAGATTCTAAGCCGATGAAGGCGACAGAAAGCGGTCAACCACCTCTAGATATGTCCCCTAAGCTGGAGGGACCGCCAAATTCAGATGCTAAGCGCGCATCATCGGCGAGAGGGATTCCTCTACTTCATTGCCTTCGAAAACCCAAAAGTATTAGTAAAACCAGTAAGAATCATCAAAAGAAAAAAAAGAGTCGTAACGGTATTCAAAAGATGTTTTTCTTTAGCTGAAGACGAAGAGAACACGATTTTTGAGAAAATTCTGTACTTTGGTTCCATTACCCTGGCCATAATATTCTTTCCCATTGCTTTTTTCTTGTGTATTGCGGTAGTGAAGGAACACGACCGATTGGTAGTCTTTCGTCTGGGACGAGTCAGGTGGCCCTTACATTCTGCTCGACTTGAATTGCTAAACGTCTTCTAAATGCATTGCAGAAAGGGTATACGAGGTCCTGGTATTTCCTGGGTTCTTCCCTGCATCGACACTTGGATGACTGTGGATATGCGAACCATTTGCGAAGTGGTGTCATCTCAGGATATCCTTACCAAGGATTCGGTGACGATTCGCGTGGATGCCGTGCTCTACTACTGCATCTACAGTCCGATGGATGCCGTCATCCAAGTGGCCAATGTGTATGAGGCCACCATGATGATAGCCCAAACGACTCTTAGGAATATAGTGGGATCGAAATCTCTGATTCAATTGCTCATCTCTAGGGAAGCTCTGTCGCGAGAGATTCGCTATGCAGTGGATGGCATAACTGAGAGATGGGGTGTGAGAGTGGAAAGGGTTGAATTGTGAGTTTGTTTTTAATACTTTTCTAATATTAAGTATGTGAATTCGTTTGCAGAAAGGATATTCGTCTGCCAGAAAGCTTGCAGAGATCCTTGGCCAGCGAGGCTGAGGCTCATAGAGAAGCTCGAGCCAAAATAATATCGGCTGAGGGTGAACTAAAGGCGTCGCAGGCTCTTAAGGATGCCTCTGATGTCATGGCTGAGAATAAAATTACATTGCAGGCAAGATCTTGAACGTTGTATAGGTTTTTGATATTTCTTATTTGGTTTTCTCTAGTTGAGGCATTTGCAAATTCTAACATCGATCGCCTCAGAGCGCCAGTGCCATATAATCTATCCGGTCCCAATGGACATAATGACACCATTCGAAGTAAAATCGATCGGCAAGTCGAAGAAGCCAGATGACGGCAATGACAGTGGCATTGACGATAGGCCAATAACATTTACAAGCTGCTTTTCTATCCCAAATCCACAGCGGAGGATTAGCTTTAAGCTCGAAGTTCCAGATGCCGATACTTCTGAGACGAACGATGATATCGACAGTAAAACTGATCCTGACCCACCTAAAAATGCAAACACATCTTTGGAATCTGAAAGTGCGAGTAACACCAGTCGTCAGCCAACGCCAAGACGATCCCGAAGAAACAGAACCTTTATAGATCCAATGCCGCTGAATCCAGAACGCTCGGAGATTGGAAGTCGTTTGCAGGTCGTAAGATCTAACGATTCCCATTCGAGCAATTCGAATGACAATCCGCGAGCTGAGAACCCTCCAAGAGATGAAACTAAGCCGGGTGATTTTTTTTTTTTTGATCAAGCCAGCTATCAAATATTATGCTTTCCATATGTATCAGTAAAATCGTTTTATTTGCAATTTGCATTTGTGGTTCTTGATTTACGATGACGTGCTGTCAAAATATGGAAAGGGCTTTATGTCAGTAATTGACAATAAAAGAAAATCAATTTGTCAATTGCAATAATTTTCATTTTAAAGCAACTGTTAAAACTGTTAAAACTTTTAATTCCATTTCGGGCATCGTATCGGAAACGCCGCAACAAATAAATCAAAGTCAGCCGGCAACAAGGGACCAACTGCGGCGGCAGCTGCAGCGGCCAATGAATTAAAAGTGCAAACAAACAAACCAACAAACAAACCAGCAAAAGTTTTCAATTTCGTTGTGATTTAAGTGCCTCAGCCGGGACACCGGGATAGCGGGAGACCAGGAGATCGGGACACTGGGACACCGGATTGCATGGTTTGTGTATCGCCGTCGCGGCATGTCGAAGCCACTAAAATAAATTTGTTTTACAAAAAATATCTCATAAATTTATTTCTACTGGCCATAATTTGAACAATCATTTAGACATAACATAAATATATAAAAACGCAATTTTACCTAACAATTTTTGTTTCAATTTCAAATTAAATGCAATTGATTTCTTTTTTTATGGCCAATTGCTTGAACTCGAAACCGATAAACAACAACGAAACACGAAAACAAATATCATATACGTTTTCCCGTATCGTCAGCGATTAAGGCCCAAAACGAGTGTGAGGATTCGACTATTTATAGGCAAATGTTGATACGATGCCAGGCCAGGAGCCAAGGGCAGACGAGATACTCGTTTGTATGTATGTGATTCAGAAATTGGAATCCGAGTCGAGGGCTTCGGTGACCCTTTCAGCTATATCTATAGCCACAGCTCTAAAGCTGTAGCAAATGGCAATTTTTAATATGAAGAAACAGTGGTTCAATTCTAGTGGATAAAGTAACTTCAATGGCCTAAACTAAATTCTTAAAACGATTTTTTTATTGATGAGTCGAATGTTTATTTCAGTTACTTATTTTTGTTCTTACTTTTATGCTAATTTCTGCAATTGAACAGACCACTTTAGACCAGTGTGAGTCCCATGGAGAATATTTATTTGTTTTTGTTGGCCGCTGCAGTTGTTTGACTGTTTGTTGGCTCACAAAGAAAGCGTAAAAAACTGTGCAAAACCCTACAAAAACTGTGAAAGAAAAAAATAACTCACCAAAAAAGAAAAAGCATAAGGGAAAATGAAAATTTGAAAGAAAAAACAAAAATAAAATGGGTCGAAACACATTTCATAAATCTTCTCCACGATTGAGCACAACTACGACAGATTTTGAATTTGTAGTCTTTATTTTTGGCTGAACTCTTCTATTCATTTTTGCTCAATTTTTGATGCTATTGTTTTTACTCTTTTGCAGTCAATCAGATATCAATATTTTATTGACTAGCTTCCAGGCAATAGAATGATGCAAAGTAATAATTTTTCTTTCTTTTTGGTGTGTATAAGGATTAATTGCACATAAATAATTGGATATTGACTTATTGGAGTATACTTAGTTGTGCGTATTGGTATTCCAGATTTATCTTTTATACCCTTCCTCTTAAGAGATCAATTTAGAACTGAAACTAATATGCTTTATATGCTTTATTAATATGAATATATATTTACTATGCAATTACTGCACATTTTCAGTTATTGTGATTGCGCTTCAGCCAATTGGCCCATTGAATTCCATGGCCAGGTTTCTTAGTGTTTTCATTATTCAAAATTAAGGATGTTAGACTGCTTTCCTGTGATTGAGTTTCCTCAGATGGGGAAATTTCATTGTTGGTTTTTGATTTTATTGCTGGTAAATTTAAGTTTTGCAATGGCACTCCTATTTGATAGGTCTTCCATAGTTTGGAGGGTATATTTAAATTGCCAAAGGTTTTATTTGAGGCTCCCGCTTTGTATCTGGGATAAGAGTAGGGTCTATAACCGAAGAGATGCGTGCGTCCACATCTTCCAGTTTGATCTATTTCCTCTCCTCCTGGTTTTCTCTTTCTTTGCTTATTTTTACGTCTTTTTCTGGGAGTTTTCTTCATAATGCAGCTGCTGGAGATTAACCAGATTCCCAAGCCTATTATAAAGAAGACAAACACTACAATGAGTGCGAAGAACATAGATCTAAGTCGAATGTCCTCATCTTCATCCTCATTTACATCCAACTCGCGCTTTAGTCGCAAACAATCATGAGTTGTCATCAGTTTAAAACGCTCTTCAGACATATTTTCTTTCCCAAATTCTCTTCACCATTCATAAGAATACTGACATGAGAATACAGACTTTACGTTAATTAATTTCGAATCAAACATATTTTTAGTTCAATGCTTTGAATGTTCGCTCGAGCACACTGAGAGATTCACAAACTCACAAAGAGTATTCAAGCTCGTTTGTTGCATATTTCAATTAATATGAATTCGAGTTTGCATTTCTATTAAATAGTATTGACAAGTTCTAAATATTTGCATGGAATTTAATAATTCATTTTGATGATTGTGTAATTGACACACATAGTTTCTAAGCATATTCACATTCCAATGCAATTCAATGAATAAAACTTAAAGTTTCAAGTGAACGCTCTGTGGCCAGCTAAGGAATCAGAGGCTGATGATGAAGCAAGGACCGACGCATAGTTTTGGGCGGCAACATTTATAACCAGGCCAATAGCTAGTGGAATGAACGTACATTTAGGGTCGACAGCTGGCGGTTTGGTTTGTGGGAAGCACGCAGTAGAGCCACCAAGAACAGCATATTAGAATTTGATAAATGTGCAGCAAGTGAATGTGAAACAAAGCGAGTAATGGGAGGGAATGAGCTGTGGGAGCAGCTCAGCTACACTGAGGGAAAAAGGTGTAAATTTCGCACAACAAAGAAATCGGAAATGTAAAATATATATCACAAGGTCACAAATGAATGCAAAACCTGTAGGAAATTGTACTTTATATTCTTTTTTACTTAATTATAATACTATTTATTTCTCTCTGTGTATTGACAGCATTGAATGCTTGGAGCTTTATTCTTTACACGATTTAACTCGTTGATTTTGTGGCTTATACTCATTAAGCCGGGCATGGCCCTCAATGGCATTGTTTGCATGGTCCAGGGCTAAGCGAGCCTGCAATCGTCTTTTCCCTCGTCCAGCGGTCTATTCCTTCATGCATTCTTCTTTCCGGATTTTTAGTTCAACCATAAACTCGTAGCCCAGATGGCTCTTTGTTTAACTCGGTCTCAGGCTTGTACTCCAACTGGCCTTAAACTGGACTCCCTCGCATGTGTGATGTGGTACGTCGTCCTTTCAGCCCCGTGTCCCTGTCCGTTCGACGTTGCCGTTGCCGTTGCCTGACAAGGATGTGACCTGCATGTTGAGGCTTGATTTTTATTCCCTTGGTCTTGATTTATTTTTATGCTTTATGCCCCAACAGTTGCCATTGTTAGTGAAGAGAATTGAGACTCACTGACTCTCCGACTCCAGTATTCACGAACTCAAACAAAATGCGCCAAGTGTATGGAAAATATTAATAATAATCTTTGCCTTCTGGTTGCTTCGTTATTTATTAATGATCCTCCTGCTGCTCATGCTGCTGAGGTCAGTTAAAGCCGTACATAAACAGAAATAAACAAGAGTTCACTAATTCGATGATGATTTTTAAACAAACCTTGTTATAAATAATTCAACGGCTCACAAATTGCAATTCAAATCGCAAATCAGATATAAATGTGAAATTTGATTGAATGTTGATTTAAATTTCAGTTTGAATTACATTTATCTGCCAGTTCATGACAGTTAAATAACGAATATGAAATGTCAATTTAATTAATAGAATTGTCGTTAATATTCCGAATCAATCACCTATTTGGTAAACGCTTAAGCTACTAATAGGTCAGGTCATGGTTAATAATTAAACTATTAAATCATAGTTAATAACTAAGAGTTTCCCACACACACACACACACGTCACAATGGATAGAGTTTCATCAGGTTCAACAATCTTTTTGATGATGTGCAAAATCAGCTTTCACAGCAAATTAGGCAGGCAAACATTAAAAACTTTGACAGACAGAAAGAGACCGGGACCGAGGTTGAGTTAGGTCGGCACCTCAGACCTCGACATAGACTGCCAGACAGACACAAAGTTTGCCCAACGGCAGTGGCAGTGGCAGCGGCGGCGACTCCTCAGAATTTACACATGTTCCTTTCTCTCTCGATGGGTATGTATGTATGTATATGAGGAGTGTAAAAGTTTTGAAACCTCATCGAGTTGAAGGGTGAAGGATTCTCTGATGCCACAAAACGACAAAAAGTCACAAACCAAGCAAGAAGCAAAAAAAAAAACGATGAAAGAACAGAACCAAATAAAAACTTTAGCGGCCACAGGAGCCAAAACCAAAGAAAAAAACCAAGAATTTTATACAAAAGTGCAACAGAACTTTTCAATGTGGCATGGTGGGAGCATTTTTATTTCAGCAAAAGTTTCTTTGTTTTAACCTTTTCGTGACGGTTTTTTATCTTATCGCTGCGACATTAGAAGAAGACAATTTACATTTAAATTCTTTTTCCTTAAAGCAAACATTCAGCCAAAAATTAAAGTCACTTTAATTTAGCAAACAAATTATTGCCACCTCAAAGTGGACGACATCTTCGATTGGTCACAGAAAACCACATGAAATCATCGAACTTCAATTGGCCTCGTTCAATCCTTCTCTCCGGCAATCGCTGTCCGGATGTGGATGATGTAACCCAACGTGGTTTGGTTCATTTCATGTCTCATGGCTTTTACTTTCATTTCTTTTCGGGCGTATTCCATTGCCTTTTTCCATACTTCTGGCTCTTGGCATGTTTTGGTTTTTAAAGGCAAACTGTTGCTTGCTCCACTGAAGCGGTGGCAAATACTCCTCATGCGTCGGTTTTTCCACTGCGCATGTTTGTTCCCAAGTATCGTAGTTATGTTAACCGATTCGCAACCCAGTATTTTAAATTTTCAAAATGAAAAGAACAAATAATAACTATGAAAGATTTCTTAATTTCATGGGCTAAGTATGGCGAATTTGTAAGAATTGGTTATCCATAGAAATACATAATTACCCAATCACGTTTGCTTTTGATGTAAACTCAAATTGTATTGAATGAGATGGATTAAATGGGGGTAAAATGTTAACCATATGTCACTACAATATGGAAATCTTTAACTTAGCTGCTAATTTCTTCTTTTTTTTTTTGGAAACGCCTCCAAAGTTTTTGGCCTAGCCTTGTTTACATTGACTTGGCATGTTCTTAGCCCTTTTTCAATTACATGGTATTTTTGCTCAAGACGAAATCTTACCACCTAACGTATGGAACTTTTTTAATTACTTTCAATTTTGTAAAAACAAAAACAGAAAGGGGAAAAAAACTCCAAATGTTGCTGACGTCAGGCCATGGCAATTTGCCCAACTGAGCGGGAGGGAGATAAAGAGGCCTTTGGCGATACCCGAAGAAGACCATGAAGAAGGCAAGCTTGGGCTTGCAGGTCGAATTGACAGATGCCAAATAGTAGAGGGGCTAAGCAAGCAACAAACAGCCTACCCAGGAGAAAGTCACAAGTCAAGTAGCCAGTTGACTGTCTCGCATATTACATGGCCTTTTAATTTGAAACTGACTTTGGATTGTGTTGACACAAGGACTTCTTCTTGGCACAAAATACGCTTCAAAATGAATGCGATTAACGGACCTAAGAATGGTAGTAGCAATAGCCGGAGGCAAGTTGAAAACAGAGTGGAATAGATCTGCCCACTTCATGAACTAAAGCTCAGCCGAAGGCTTCGTCCTTGTATTGCTTGTCACTGCTATTCATGGACAGTCTATTTGTCTGTGAGTGTGGGTGTGAGTGTGGGTGTGAGTGTGAGGTACTTATAAACAGGCTTGAGGTGTGCATTGCAATGCTCTACTCTCATTTAATTAGTAAAGTGGTGAACACAATTATATAAGTCGCTACATCTGTGTGTGTAGACATATAAATTTAGTTTGATATTGGCAAGCAAAGCAAAACGTATACAGAAAAAGATATTTGTACTGAATTCATATTACGGTTTAATGTTTTTATATACTTTTTAACATATACAAATTGATATCTGCAATAGATGCTCAATAAAATTGCAATCACTTTCATCTTTCAAAAGTAATTGTTCGAGTCTAAAGTCTAGAATACACAAAAAATTAATGATCCTTTGGAGACGCAACACTTGTCCTTCCTTTCATTATTTTGATTTTATGCCAAAATAACTTAAACCTGTCAATTTAATTGAAACCGTAACAACTAAATTCAACATATTTTTGCAGTTGCATAATATTAATTAATAAAATGTTAAACGGGAACTGCAACATATCAAATGATTTCATTAACTTAAGTGAAGAATTGCTTCAGTTTTTCTTTCCCTGGACGTTTTTATATTTGTCAACTATCCAGTGGCATTTACACTGTGAGTATTGAAGACCAAGATGTTGCCTGGCAACCAAAGTGCTACTCCCTTTGGTCTTTTCCTATTTTCTTTTTTGATATTTTCCTACTTTTTTTTTACCGTCGCCTGTGTTGGAGTGTATTGACTTTTCGCTGCTGAAAATTGGGTACGTGACTTGACAATATGGCCGTGACTATGATGATGGCGACGACGGCAACGAATGGCAACGATGGTGATGGCGACGACGACGCAGAGCCGCATGAAATGCAAATTTGGCAACATTAACTCTAGTATCCCTGAAGCCTGCAGTATGGAAAAAGGGAAATAAGTTTTTGGCTTAATTTCGTCACAGCCAGCTTGTTTTCATTAACTGGCCATGGGGTCCTGTGGAGACAGAGGTCATAACACGGTTCTTCGGGACTTGTTAGTCCATTTTATAACAAGGCGCCGTAATCATCGAAAGGAGGTGGAACAGAGGATAAAAAAGAGAGACACATGTGAAGGAGCAATCAACATTAAGCATTTAGCTAGTAGCAGCAGATTGAAACGTCGAACGTTGCAAGAATTAACAACGTAACGGTCTTTTTTTTCATCCCGCCCATGCCCTCACCACATCTAAAGAGATGGAAAGGATGGAAGCACTCCTCTTGGCATCGACAATATGCTGTTGATTATTAAGTGGGATTCGCCTTAATGTCTGCAGTGCATTTTTATACGCTCTCCTCGCCTTCGCTTTCGAGGGCTGCTGCTCCTGTTGGTATCCTCTTCTGCTTTGTTCTTGCCGTTGTTGTTTATGTCTGCCATTTCTTTATTGCACTTTTATTTATCAGTTGAGTCGGTGCCTGTTTCACCATCGTTTACCGTTTCAATTTATCGACTGCATATGGCCAAGTGTATCCTAGGGGAGGAAGGAAAAGGTGAGAGACAGCCAGAGAAGTCGATGGGCAATGGAGGCCATGACAGCAATTGCCGGAAAATCTTCATCGCTGTTGGTTAAATAATTCATATAGTTACTTATATTTGCCGCAGACATCTGAGACGCTTACCAAAGACCATTATTCTTATCGGGAGCCCTCCCGTCTTTTAATTTTTATTTATGCCAAGTACCCTTAACCGTTGTAGCTAAGAAGTTGTTTTAAAATGTATGTGGAATTTAGTTGGTCGATTTATAGGTAAGGAGATTGCTTACAAAAAATTCGTGTTATTATCAAAATGTTGGAAAGAAACAACCTAAAGGCAAGTTTAAAAGTGTTCCAAAATAAAAACAAATTTGCTGAAGAAAGCTTTTAAGTTTCTAGATATATAGGAGTATATATCCATGATCAGCATTATCAGCCCAGTCGATCTAGCCATGTCAGTCGTGCTACGCTAGAGCTAGAGCTATCAAACTAGGAGTCAATTTTGTTTTAAAACATTATTTATTAACTTCATAAAAATTCGCAAAAATTCTGTGACTCTCAGACCTTTTATCCATTCCTAAAACTCGTAGCATATAGCATAGTTTACTATTTTATGATGGAGCAATGCGCAATTTCATCAAAATCGGATAACTATGTATACTATAAAGTTGTCATATAAACAGACGATGAAATGTCATGCTATATGCTTCGCATTCAGCCTAAGCCAAATTAAACCCGGCCCTCTAGTTTTTATTTCCATTTAGACACAAAAAATACAATTCAAAACTGTTATAATAATTAATTAATTATAATCTTAAAAGCTTTTTCAAATTTTATTTGTCCTATACACACAAATTTTTATGGCAAAGTTCTTGAGCAACTTTTTTGGTTGCGAAACAAGATTCTTATAAACAATATATTTGGCTAAGAGCTTAACAAACCGTAAACTTTACGTAAAGATATAAAGCTTTTTTGTACTAAAAGTCCTTACATGTCTAAATTGATAACAATCTTAGCTATAAGGTCAACATGGTTCTGTTTTTTACTAAATGTGGCACAATATTTAAATTTACAGCCAAAAGCAGATTGGATGTTAAATGGCCTAAATAGAAAGTGGTCTAATTGAAAATCGTTTACTTGCCAAAGGACATCCTACATGAAGTTTGATTTATTTATCATGAAATATTTAATATAGATTACATGGATTTAATATGTTTATAAAAAAAAGGACTACGTTCGTATATAGTTCAGAATTTCCTTTAAAGCTTCTATTCAATTTCTTTCAGGAATGCATTTGCTAGGCATAACTCTTTAAATACTGTTACCGTCTTAAATAGAAATTTAATAATTAAAATCTTTATTCCATAGGATTGTGAAGAACTTTAAGCAATATCCTTTTTGCTAGAAAAAGAAAAAACTTTATTTAGTTTATTTAACTTCTGACATGGTACGTTATGTAAACTAGATTCATACGTAATCCTTGTATCCATATTGCAACATTCAAGGACGAGTATCTGCGATTTGTCAAACTTCTATCTGAGTGGAAACTTATTACATGTTTTGATCCATCCGGTTTTCTTGTGCCGCCTGTTTCAAGCTGTTGCCTTATGCTTTTGGCATAAATGAATATAAAACATAAGTTTACAGCTGCCATTTGACAAGTAGAGTCACAAAGTAGTGTTCACTTATTCTATGTAGTGGCTGTTGCGTTGTTAGTGCTTTGCATTTCCTCTTGCTTTATACAAAAATTATGAATTATGCAAAATAAAAAACTTGGCTGATAATAAGAGTCAGCTCTGTTTGCGTGAATGGTTGAACGACACTTCTCAGTTGGCAACTTGACATTGAAAAAAGAATGAGACTTGATCCAAGTTCTACACATTGTCGGTTATGGCAGGGGAAATTATGTATGGATGTATGTATGTATGTACATTTTAAAAGCGAAAGTCAACGACAAAAGTTGGCCAAACGGCAATCTTTGCAGGTTCAGCTCTTAACCTTCCATATATTATATGTATGTACATACATTGTAGAATGTACAGATATATCTAAGAATATAAAAATTGCTGTTTCATATGCAAACTCTCAAAGATTTGGCAAGAGCCGAATTTGCAATTCAGCTCGTAAATTTACTGATTTGTGAAGTGAACAGACAAAAAGGTGGCGTTTGCTAGTGGCTGCCGCGTCTGCGGCGGCGTCATCATCTTCTGATGAGTCACGAATATCCCTGAGATACTTAAAGAACATCGACCAGGTCAAGGTTGAAGCAATAAATTTGGTTCATTGATTGCCTCCAGAAGCATTGGCTTGTAATCAGTTTAAAAGGACCAAAGCAACTCTTTCGCTTCGGTATAGATTTTCATTCCAAAATTGTATATTTCTACATATCCTTACGCTGTAATCCAATCTCTGAGAATCAGTTCACATCAATGTCAAATCGCGTGCGAAGAATCAAAAGCAAATCTCATTGCGGCCAATGGAAATTTTGCACCTACCCACCCAGGAGAGTGAGGCCTAAAGAAAATAACCGTATTCACATCATGTAATTTTGTTTGGTGGGTATAGAACCTTTTTTTTTTGTCTGTGCCTTATTTTGTGTAAATTGGTTTACTTTTTGCCTGTTTGCAATTTTATTTTTGTTTTATATACTCGCCAAGTGGCTTTTTACCCGCAATATTTATTGCATAATTCTCGCATACACTCGCGTTCATTTGGCTCACTCGCTCTGCAAACTCAAATATTACACATCCCTGAATCAAATTGACAGGTCCTTTCCTTTCTTTTTGTTGGTATTTTTCCTTTATGAGGCACCTTAATTGGCTATAGAAACCTTTTGATTAAATTTAAATGTGAAATCTTTGCTTTGTTTCAATTGAATTGGCACCATTTAAAGATTCTTTTCGTAAACTACTTTTTACCATGTTGTGTTTTTAACCAAAGTTTTATCCTTTAAACGCGATTCAACACTTTTTACATAACAAATCCTTATAAACCTTCTTTATATAAAATTTTTGACTTTCGTTTTTAATGAGACAAATTTTATTAGTTTAACTTCTAACTAGTACTCTGCACTTTGGTTAATTGTAGTCTTTTATCTAATCTTGGGTTGTCTGTCTTTTCCATTGGCCCAGCAAATATTTGCCAAGACCTGAATAGAACAACTTTTGCATTAGCGCCTTTCACACTCAGTTTCACCGAATGAATATATTCTTTTTTGTTCCAGAGGCGTGGTAGCGGTGAGCTGAACAAGTTTTGTAATTGTGTAGGCATTGTTCTTAGAGAGACAACAGGCAAATTATGCAAATCCCACATTTTGAATGGCTTATCCTTCATGAATTTATATCGAATCGTAAACCCAATGACGATGACGCCGACGACGACGACGACAAAGACGGAGAAGTTGGTCGGCTTTAAGGCCCTCAACAGTGTTGGAACAATAAAAGCTCATTTGTTGCTATTATCATTTCACTAACAAATAACAAATCATCGAGCCAAACGGCGACCAAGCGACCGTCTGCGACCTGCGTATGGGATGGCGATGCGGAATGGTGAAACGTGTCTCTGCCTTGTGGCTCGCACCTCAACAGGAGCTGATGCCGCACAAAGCGGCTGCCAATAAATTCTGTTAATAAACCAAAAGTTGTTAATTTAAATGATTTATATCTAAGAAGGCAGTGCCCAAACAAGAGGCAACGATGAGAGGAGGAACTATGCTCCTCAGTTTGGGGGGATGAAGAATGGAGGCAACGAAGGAATCCTGTTATTGCTGAGCCTCAAAAATTTACGTAATTTGGCCAGGACGAGGACTTGTTGTTTGCTTAGTCCCTGCCTGGCTCCTCAGCCTATCTCGGCCCACTTACCAACCTCTGCACCCGCCTATTTTGCGTGCCTGGGCAATGGGTCAAAGTTGGGTCCACAGGCTGATGCCAGCTTAAACCAATTTACGTTGCCCGATGTCTTCATCGGGCTTGCCAGAGAGCCCACCGCCGTGTGTCATGAATTATGGCCGCACAACTGTGCGTATGCGTAATTTTTTGGGACCCTCTCTTGTTGTTGTCTATGCCTTCCTGGTTCGCATCCTTCCGTTCGCATTTATACATACATACATACATACATATATATATATATGTATATATAAATTTATGTCTTATTGTTTGGCTTGGAAATTATTTCATTTGTTTGTCTTTATTGCAAAACACAATCATGTTCAATGCCATCATGTTCGTTCATTTTCCACAGCGTTTACTTTTAATGGGTCGGCAGCTTTTCCGGGGAATTTTCCACATCTTAACTTTGGCCCAGACCCACAAATATTTGATGCTCGTTTGTTGTTGTTGTTGTTGTTGGTATATATGTATAAACTTGTATATGTATGCATTGTATCGTTTAATTGATTGAGGCTCGTATTGGTGGGCTGTAGACCTACATATATATTGGCCATGGCCACACAGATTCAGGGTCCGATTCTCATTGTTGGCCATCTCTTTTCATCCATCCAATGGCCCCACAGCTGTGGACTGATTTCCCGTGGCTTGCAAAGGCAATTTAAAATCTTCAAGTTTATCTCGATCATTTTTAACAGATTTATTCAAATAAGTCTAATGACAAAATGTCCTTTGATATCAAAAACAAATAACTCAATTTAAAGACTTATGCGCAGTTTTGTTCAATAAACAGTGAAGTGAATTGTAATTAATTAACAAGTAACTCCTTGTATATAACACAGAGATCTATTATTCTATTCTCTTATATAGTTAAAAATCGTCTTTCGAAAAGACTAGGATATTGTGCTGTGTGATATGGACAATGTTTGCATCCCGAAGTATTCGCAGATTTCCAAGTATTCTGCATCACTTTTCAGGAAATCAGTTGAGTTCAAAGATATATGAATGCTTGCCCTTTGAAATTTAATTTCCTTTTTGCTTTTGATTTTCGGGCAAGTTGAGTTTGAGTTCGCTTTGCATTTAATTTGACACGTGCCACAACGTTGAATGACCAACCAATCGACAACCAAGAGCAGAATGAACAAAAACAACTGTTGAACAGGCAACAACTGTGGCACGTGGATGAATATTTGCCAGAGTTGATTTAAAAGTTGAGGCAAACCTGAGCCTTGGGAGCAGACGAAATGTTGAAATATGAAACGTAGTTATAATTTTTTTTTCTGCTGACATCAGCAGTGGAAATACTTTCTACATCTATTAATATGTCTTAATATTTTAATGAGTATTGGCCGTGAAAAAGGATTAAAACGAGGTTAACACCAATGATTTTGAATTCTTAAGCAAAACAAATTGAAAATATGCCTGACAAATTGAGAAAAAAAGCGACAAATTGAATGCCAAACCTAAGGAAAGTTTTTCAACAACTTGGTGTAGGATAAAAGCATTCAATATTCGTTTCAATATGAGTAAATCTGGGTAAATCAATGGTTGATGATAATTATCACTTTATCATCATCATCATGCTCTTTGAAAGTCACTGCCCATTGTTAACTTTGGCCAACGATGAGGTCAACACTGACAATCGATGAAATGGAAAATCTAAACAAAATCATTTGTCAAAATATTTCGAAAGCCCAACCCCAAACCAGGCAACAAGAACAACAACAAAAAAGTTCGCACAATACACAATAGAATGTTGAAAGCGGGGCGTTAAGTCGGAAACGGAAAAGGAATCGGAAGCACAAGAGTGCCAGACGACGACCAACTTTAACTGGGTTGCCCCCACTACAAAATTTAGGTCAGTTGGGATTCTATACCATGGCTCAATATTACCCTTGTATCAGCAAATTCTTGTTGGCCTGACTTTCTTATGATTAGTGATAAGAGTTTTTCATGTTTTCTCTTTTTCCTATTTTTTTTTTACTTATGTC